>NW_024385012.1:0-35067 GCF_016835505.1 Polypterus senegalus
ATTTCCGCACGTGTTCAGTCTCTCCCTGTACAGTACATTGTTCTCGGTCAGATGTGCTTCGCGCAGAGGGACTTTACCTCAAAACTGTAATCTCCTCTCTACCCAGTTCCTCTTCACTTCCTTCATGCCAGAAATTGACTAATGCAAGGTTAGTTTTCTTGGTTGTTTATAGTTAGTTTTTATACAAATTATGGATTTTTCAAATGATAATTTTTTTCCCTATGCTTAAAAATCATTAAAAAAAAGTGTTTACAGCGATCAGTTCATAAGACTATGCATGAACTCCTGCAAGGTTAGTTTTCTTGGTTGTTTATGGTTAGTTTTTGTATTACAGATTTTTCAAATGTAAATTTTTTTTCCCTGTGCTTAAAACTCATTAAAAAAAAGGGTTTCTACAGAGAGTGGTTCGTAAGGCTATAGCGTGAACTCTTGCAATGTTAGTTTTCTCTGTTCAAGGTTTTCTCAGTGTTGTTCAATGTTTTTACATTTAGTTTACTATTACACTGTGCATTCTATGGTATAATTAACTATTTTTGTGCTTAAAAATCTTAAAAAAAATATATTTACATACAGCTCGTACAGTCCGGAATGGATTAATTGCATTTACATATAATCCTATGGGGGAAATTACTTCGGGTTGTGACCAAATCGGGTTGCGACCAGAATTTTGGTCCGAATTACGGTCGTGACTCGAGGTTCCACGAGAGGGGATGCTTTCAATATTACTTGGCCCTGTTAAGAGTTCTGTCAATTCATTCTGGTTTGTTTGAGCAAAAATGAAAACCTAATATAAACTGGCCGTAATTTCAAAATGTGATTATTTTATACTGCACGACATGTAGTGTTTTTTTTTACAAATGTTTTTGCGATTCTTAGAATTTAAATAAATATTACACTCCACTTAGATTTTTTCGTTTGCAAACGAAAAATGTCCACACAGGCACTGTTTTTTCTAAAGTCTAAAAATACAGTTTTCTTTAGAGTTGTCAAACTGCATATTATTCATGTTGTGGATATGTCCATTTAATACAGTGTGATTATCTGTGACAAAGCAAACGGGTGTAATTTTTGTCATAAGTTGTCGGGGTGGTTTATAAAGGATACTTTAAACTTTTTAGCTGATGGGTGCCAGGCTTTAGGCCTTAGCCTTTTGGAAGATGAACAGAAGTGCAGTGTTTTCTGGGAAACCACAAAACAGGATTCAGAATGTTTTACATACCTTCCCTTATGAAAATGAAATAAATAGCAATATATCCAAAAAATATGTGGACGAATCTTTCAATGTTTTGTAGCATATACACTCACCGGCCACTTAATAAATACACCTTGCTAATGCCGTGTTGGACCCACTTTAGCTTTCAGAACTGCCATAACCCTTTGTAGCATAGATTTATCAAGGTGCTGGAAATATTCCTTAGGGATTCTGGTCTATATTGACATGATAGCATCAGGCAGTTGCTGCAGATTTGTTGGCTGTACGTCCATGATGCAAATCTCCCGTTCCACTACATCCCAAAGATGCCCTACTGGATTGAGATCTGGTGACTGTGGAGGCCATTTCAGTCCAGTGAACTCATTGTCATGTTCAAGAAACCAGTTTGAGATGATTTGTACTTTGTGACATGGTGTGTCAAATTGCTGGAAGTAGCCATTAGAAGATGGCAGTAAGGGATAGACATGGTCAGCAACAATATCCAGGAAGGCTGTGACATTTAAACAATGCTCAATTGGTACTAAGGGTCCCAAAGTGTACCCAGAAAATATCCCCCACACCATTACACCAATGCCACTAGCCTGAACCACTAGTACCAAGCAGGACGGATCCATTCTTTCATGTTGTTGATGCCAAATTCTGACCTCACCATCCAAATGTTGCAGCAGAAATTGAAACCCATCAGACCAGGCAACGTTTGTCCAATCTCCTATTGTCCAATTTTGGTGAACCCATGAGAATTGTAACCTCAGTTGCCTGTTCTTAGCTGACAGCAGTGGCACCCAAGGTTCAAGGTTCAACGTGTTCTACATTCAGAGATGCTCTTCTGCATTCCTTGGTTGTAACAAGTGGTTATTTGAGTTACCGTTGCCTTTCTAATAGCTTGAACCAGTCTGGCGAATTTCCTCTGACATCAACAAGGCATTTTCGCCCAGACAACTGACACTCACTGGATATTATCCCTTTTTCAGATCATTCTCTGTATACCCTAGTGTCTGAAAAACTCAGACAAACCTGTTTGGAACAAACACTCATGCCACGTTCAAAGTCACCTTCAGCAGGTTGTCTTGACAATATCTACATGTACAATGCATTGAGTTGCTGCCATGTGATTGGCTGATTACATATTTACATTAACAAACAGTTGAAGAGGTGTACCTAATGAAGTGACTGGTGAGTGTAGTTCAAATATATACAATATGTATGCTTTTAAGAATATATCTGAAAACATACTTCATTTAATATATTTTAACAAACACATTTCCAAATATATTATCTTTAAGAGGTGCAATATACAGTATGTCCAGATCCACTGCAGCTTATTTTTGACTTATATTTTTAATTCGAAAACCTAAGTCCAGTCTTCCCAATGATTTTATTTTATTTTTAAACTCTTATGACTCAATAAAATTTGCTGAAGTCGGTCGTTCTTCCGCATACGCAGGCTTCAATTTACAGTCTCACTATATTTGCGCTATGTCATAGTGTGGTTTGGTGTAGGAAACACTCATTATAAGAAACACCTATGAGATATCTGCTAGATGATATATTCAATGCCAGTTTAATATTTTTTTAACTGTACTGCAATATATAAAATGACAGGTATCTTGAAATATTAATTCTAAAATATACTGCACAGTAAATTACAAGAAGAATTTATTGTAACAGTTTTCTAAAAGATATCTTATAGTATATTAGTCTTAGCATTTTAAAATATATTAGGAAATATATTTTTATATTTTGAGAAATATGCTGCAACATACAAAAACATCAATAATTTACATTTTTTACAATACATTTCAATATATTGCAAGACATTGTAATATATTTACACTTAAAGTATTACATATTGTAAAATACATTTATATAGATGGAAATATATATTTCATTTTTGTAATGGTAGATAATGCAGCTTTTGAATCCCATGGGAAAATAACCTTGAGCTTGTATGATAATGAGTCTGCAACATTTCTTGTATATCTTTTTAATGTGTTTTGTGAAAACCAGCAAGCCCGGTGGTTGATCTGTAACTAAGAAGATAGACCATCTGGAGTGTTCACCTGTATCTTGCTGTTGCTGAAGGGACATCATGGAGACTTCCATGATTGTATTATTCTTTATTTTACTTTATACTTGCTGCAAATTGTTGCCGTGTAGTTAAACAAGGGACACACTCCCTAAATGGTACAAGAAGACACTCTTATGAAACCATCTATTTGTGGTAGACTGGGATGAAGTAAAGACTTGAAAGTAAAGACGAACAACAGCCTGTCCATGTTGTTTGTTAACAGCCTCATGGTCTGCCAAGGTTTCTGGTGTTGTCCATGTTGATTGATCTCTTGAGGTCTGAAACTAGGATGAAAGTTTGTGAGGAAGTCGTTCCAAACATTATTGCCTTCAATTCCTTGCCACATAATTTGACATCCTAAAAACTGCATTAGTTAAATGGAAAGCTAAGTATGGCTGAATGTCCTACTCTCATCAAGAAAGTTATACAATTCTCCCAGGACTTTACAAAAAGCACTCCAGCATAAACTCAAGGCTTGAAGATAACACATACAAAGCAGTGTTGTCTACTGCCTAATGGCCTAGCCACACAAAATACAAAATAATTGTACATAAATTGTTTAGTACTCATCAATATTATTGACATTGTATTTTGATGTTTCATACCAATAAGAACAGAAAAGAATTCACAAATAAATTAGAAAATTTGCAAATAATATTGAAATATATCCTGAGCAAAAACAGCTAAAAAAATAAACAGTCTGTTTCAAATCATATAAACTTTAATAAACCACTGCTTTTAGATACCAGAGTCTGTGTCAAAGGTGAAAATACGTAACAATAGTTCCTTGATGCAATTTGCACAGTGTACATTCTGTCAATGGCTGCTGGAAGTGAATGATGCCAACACTCCATGCACAGTCTTGTAAATTGTACTTTTTATTTCTCTGTTCCTAAAACTGTATATTATAGGATTCATCATTGGAGGAGCAACACTGGCGATAACTAACATAATATTGTAGGCTTCCCTTGACAGAGTCACACCAGTCCCTGTTAAAATGTATGAAATTATTATTGGTACATAAAAGAGTGACATCACTAGCAGGTGTGTGAGGCAGGTGCTTAAAACTTTGCTTTTTCCATCAGAAGAAGAAATGTTTAGTGCTGCTTGAGCAATTCTGAGGTATGAAAAGAGAATAACTGCTATAGGCAAAACTGCAAATAATGATGTTGTGACTGCTAAATAAATTAAGAATAAAGGATTTTGGTAACAGGATATATTTAAAACAGTGCCATACTCACAGAAACAGTAATGCAAGACATTAGTCTCACAAAAAGAAAGGTCATTGACAAAGATCATGTTGATGGGTACAAAACACAAGCCAGTAATGAAATTGGACAAAAATAAACTAAGCCAGACTAATCTATTTGTAATAAGAGAAGGATATCGTAGTGGATAAAGGACCGCTACATAACGATCACATGCCATGAATACAAAAAGCAGAGATTCCACTACTTCTAAATAAACAATCATGAACATCTGCATAAAACAAGGTCCACGGGGAACAATTACAAAGTCTAACAGGACACCCACCATTGTAGGGACAATGTTAGTGCTGTTTAGCAAGTCTAAAACTGCTAAGCTGCCGATATATAAATACATTGGTGTTTGCAGTTGGCGATTCATTCTTATGACGAGAATTACCACAAAATTTCCAAAGAGTGTCACAAAGTAGACTAAGGAGAGGAGTGAAGCAAAAAAGTGTCTCTGCTCAGGTTTGATATCACATTGAAGAACAAATTCCAACACAGAGCTGGACGTGTTGTGTGCCATACCAGACTTGATGGTCCACCTGAAACCATGAAAATAAAAATTTGCATATATTTAACTTGTTAATCTTGTTAAATGGTCACATTTTATTTATAATTAAAATGATCATATTTTTAAAGGAAGTTCAGTGGTCTTTTAAATATGTTTTAACATATACTGAACATCCACATGCACAGACTAAAAATCTCCATAATATTGGGCAGTATATTCCTTTCTTCACCCTTTTGTTTTCATCTCATCCAGAACCTTCTGCCATTCCCATGCCATTTTAGTGCATTCTGTTCAGAATATGGTAGAAAGGGTAATGACAAAGGGTGACATTAGTAACTTTTACTGTTTTCTTGATGATAGACATTGAGTTTTGTTAGATGTAGTCCCACCTAATGCTAATTTATGTTTGTTTTATAAAGTTTCCACCTGCAGCAATTTAACAATTGAGATTTTAGAAGTTCATTTTTTTCTGTCAGAATTATACATTTGTACGGAGTTTGAATCTAACTTTTGCAGAATTATGAACAGAAAATTAAGAACAATGTTAGTATAAACAATAGTTATTTTAGTGGTAGTAATTGTTAATGAAAAATGTGTTGCTGTTTAATCTAAACCATATAGTAAATGCTATTTAAATGCAGTTTAGTAAAAGTAAATTACGACAATAGACTGCACAAGCAGTCAAGAAAAACTGCAATGTGCAGTAAAACATTATGTGTTTCTTCACTAAAAAAGGGGTCAAAGTTTCATCTAAGACTATATGTTCAGCATTTTATTCTGAACTAATTTCCTCACTGGATTATATCTTTTGTCCAAGAAAACATCTTTTTGTCTCATTGTGGTTTTGTGATTATGTACACTGAATTTCTAAAAGACAGTTTTTCTTCATTTGTTTTCATCTGAACTCTGTTCTGAGAAATCTGCAGGTCCAGACGAGGGGCCCACATGCATAGAACTCACACTAAAACAAGGCGTAAGGACAAAAGAAGAAATGTGTGTATGCACAAAAAAATTCAGATGCACAAAACTGTGCATAAGCCAACTTCTATGCACTTCAGCTCCATAAATCACAGTCAGAGTGAAAAGTTATGCATGTGCACACGCCTGCCATCCCAACCCGACTCCTCCCAGAATTTTGTATATTATAATATGCAAATCAATATAAATATCACCTTCCATTCAGTGTTTGGTTTTAAAGACAATGGCAAAAGCACATAAAAAACAGAAGTTCTGCGAATGCAAAGTTGAGGCAAGGAAAAATGAGTAATTGTTGGCTTAAGCAGTGGTATAAACAAGAAAAGAAAGCTGATTGAGTGACACAGAGTGGCAGAGAAACTTGAAAGTTCAAGTTCAGAAAGTCACACAGTGCCCAAAATAAAAAAGCATGGTCAGAAAAGGCATGGCATAGACCACCGTCTGAGTGTCATATGGAAACGTATTAAGAGTACTAAGAAAAGAAAAAAATAGGGACACAGTGAAAAAAATCGAAATGTCCACTTTAATCTCGTAGTTTATTTTCTTATTAAAGCTGAATGTCATAAACTTAAAATCAAAGTTTAATTTAGTAGAGTTTATCAGATCTCATTGTAACTAAAGAAGCACGTTAAATGCCTTGTTTTGTATTTATTCTTCTATGTGCTCTATGTGTGTGAATCACTACGTGATTCTTAAATGCACTCCGACAGGACACAGAATCCATTACATACATGCCATTACAGCTCTCTGAACAATTGAAATACTAAGATATATACTTGATATAATTTTCATGATGAAATGAAGCATGTATTAAACATGGGGGCATGGTGGCACAGGATCACACCAGTCTCAGTAAGCATACAGCATGAGGCATGAACAATCCCTGGATGGGGCCCCATCTCATCACTACCACTGCACCGCTGTGTCCTCACATGTTTAATTATTAACAGTATACATTATTTAAATGAAGTTAAAAGAGAATCTGTATAATGCAATAAACATACTTTACTGCATTTCACCTTTAAAATGATATCAAGAGCTACAAGAAGATAGTGCTTGGAAATCTAAATCAGCTTAGAAGCCAGTTGTCATCATATGTAAATACGCGCTTTATAAAGTGGCTCAGGTTATGTAATATTATAACTGTAGTGCAAGTTTACAGTGACGTGATTGTACTTATAAGTACAAGCAGTTCTATCAGGAGCACTTGATGGAATGATTGAGTGCATTTAGAGCTCTTGGGATGAAACTGTTTCTGAACCACGAGGTCCCTACAGGAACAGCTCGGAAGTGTTTACTGTACTGTATGGAAGAATTTCAAATGGACTGTGTGCATGGCTGAGACAGCGTGTGCTACATGCTGTATACCGATAATCCTCTTTCTAATCAGCTGCTGTAGAGCTGAGATTCCACACTCTGATACAGTGGGTTAAATACTCTGAGTGGTGCACTGAGAGTGACAACACTAACGCAGCAATGGTATTTGGAATAGTTTGTTATATTTTATGGGTAGATTACAATCAGATGCCTTAAACTAATAAACAATATGTGATTAATTTCAGTATATTTGATAAAGCCGCATCAGGGATGTGGATCTAAAACAGAAAGGGAAACCACACAAGACCAGTAGCACTGCTTTGATGCTGGGTGCTGCCAGTTTGCAAAACCGAGCAGAAAAGGTGCATATGCAATTGGTTGTGCTGCTGTTAGAATGTGTGTGACTTTGCGGCAAGTTTAGTTTTTATACATCGCGAGCATGGAAATGGGGATATACAACATTTTTGTGCGTACGCACCATTTGTAAATGAGGCCCTAGGTGTATGGTGTATCCAAACTCTGAAGGAGTTTGCTTCTTTCCACCCCCAAAAAACCTTTTAACGCTCCAAAACACTCTGTTTTAGTGAATTTCATGATTTAAAAAGTTTCAAAGCAAAATTGATTTTAGTATCAGTATCACAAAACTAAGAGAAAATAAAGTCCGGCTATTAGCTCACCTCTGCCTATGATTTTGTGATATTATATTTTACATAACCTCAAGTGGGAGAGTTGTGCCGGTGGACAAAAACAGTGGTAGCAAGCCTATTTTCATGCATGGCATGCTTGCAGATTGAATTTTTTTGCATTGTGTACACGTAACAAACAGTCAGTCATTGTCCAACCCGCTATATCTTAACACTGGGTCACAGGGGTCTGCTGGAGCCAATCCCAGCCAGCACAGGGCACAAGGCAGGAACAAATCCCGGGCAGGGTGCCAGCCCACCGTAGGTACATGTAACAACAACTCTGAAATTAACTAAAGATACCAAAGTTTTTATTAAAGAAAAACCATACAGTATATATTTCAAATAGTTAACGCTGTTGGAAATCTGCATATCCTTAGAAAGTGAAATGGAGATGAGCCATGATGAAACAGAATGAAACACTTTTTTTTATTGCATGCTGAGGCACTGTTCAGAATATTGTAGAAAAAGAATGACAAAGGGTGATGTTAGTAACTTTTACTCCTTTTTATGATAAGCAGATTTTTTTAGGCTTTGATAACAATATTTGTCATATTATGTTACACATACCACTTTTGAAAAGTGCCACTGATGCTGTCTTTTGTAACAATATGAAGATCTCCAAACAATATGTGACCCCAAATTGCTTGTACCCCCGCTTTCCCACTACTCTAGATGCTTTTTGCAGTCCATTATCAGGGCATTAAAAAAATCACATCTGTGACCACAAGATAAATTCAAGTTATGGATGGATTGATAAATTATATCCAGAACTAGGAAATTCAGGATTTTGTTTAAGATCCAAAAATTTACCTGAATGTTAGAAGCACAAAATTTTGTCTGCTTTGCCTTCATTGGGTGTATATCTGAAAAACAAGCAAACAAAAAAGTAGCCATTATATGTATGTAAGCAAAGGGAAAAGAAAGAGAGATGAAAAAAACCGGTGTCAGTGGGGGGCCACCTTCCTGGCTCTTATGAAGTAAGTGATATCACTCCAGAACAAGAGTGGTGCCTGTTGCTACCAATATTTTCTCTTTTCATCTCAGTTCAAACCAGAAGACCAAAGCAGATGTGTAGTGCTTCCCATACTCCTCCCCGAGTGGCCACCCTTGACATCATAAAGGCAGATAAGTCCTGGACAAATGTGTAATTTTGGACCCCGCATCACCTTGGACAGAGCTCCCGACGAAGCTATATTGATTAACATTAATCAATCGCCAAATTAGAACCCTTAATCTTTATGTCCCTTACAGCGTTTTTTTTTTATCGTTTATGAACTTATTAAAAGGTAGCCCAGCTGATGCTCCAACACTTTTTTTTTTGTTGCCCTTGGTTTATATCTCAGTTACAGCAGCTAATAGAGAAGATGAAAAGAGGATTAAGTGGTTGAGCAGTACTTGTGAAATGTGTGTTCAGAGTCTGAGAATGACATAAGATTCGTTTGATTTTCTTTGAAGGGTTCTTGGAAACTCTGTTAAAGGTCAAAGGCAGCATAAACTGGCTGAGTGTGATCAAACGACAAAGATCCTTCCTCCTGTAATCTGTACAGGGCGCATCACTTGATGAAAGCTAAGCATCTCTAAAGTCATACCTCTGTGTCATGGTTTGCAAAGAACATTCATCGTCTTTTTATATGCATTTGCATAAAATGCCAAAAACACCTACTGCTGTTGTTATGTCTGTGTCAGTATCAAACAACCTGGTACCCACTGCATTGATTTCATTAAAATCTGGCAGGTTATTGTTTAATGTTGGCACAACGTAGTTGTCAAAGTTCCATTTTCAACAAGATATCTCAAAAAAAGCATGCTGTGTACACTTTTGAAACTTCGAAAAACTTCAGTTTAAAAAGCATTGGGGAGTTTTTAAAAATGATTTCTCTTAAAACAGGCAAATATTCTGTTTGCCTTCAATTATGGATTCATTTATTGTTTCAAATTGACCTTTGGTAGAGCTTTTAATCAATTTACATATTTTGTATATTTTTGTTGATACCTACTCCTGATGTGCTCCATCACACCAGAACATTAGAATATTATACGTAATTTGGTTTTGGTTTGTGATACACCTCTGTCACATTCCAACTCACTTCTTCTGCTGCTTTCCATCACATCAGACAAGGTAAATTAAGTTGATAACTGTAACCTTAAAAAAGGAAAAATGCAGAAATTTGCTTATCTAGAAAATGATGTAGCATTAAAGGAGTGATATTGAAGGGTGACCAAGAAAGTGGATGGCATCCATTACCGATGGACAGACACTATATTTCATAATGTGTTAGGCTACCAGCACCAGCGATGATAAAATGTCTGTGGAATAATGTCATAAAGCATCATAAAAATTATGATAATTAGATTATTTATGAGCATGTTGTCATATTACCACCAAAGGACAGTATTAAAGGATACCTCAAAATCAACATCAGATACTCAACATCGGAAGTAGAAATGAAAATGAATATTCAAACATTTCGAGTGTTTGTTCAATGGGGAAAAATGCTAAATCATATTGGACACAAGTAATCAATATGATTTGTAATAATGATGATGACTACACCAAAATAGTGAGATGTACAATTTCACACCAAATTAAAATTTTGTCACAACAAAATCAATGAAAGTTTTACTTAAAATAGTTTTCAAACCTCAACATGTAACTGAAAAATTCAGGCTGCACATGTGCACAGAAAAGGATAAAATACAAAGAGAAAGGGTCCTGTTCAGAAAAACTGGAAACAGGTTAGCAGCAAATACTAACAAAATTTCACATACACATACAGTTATATCTGTACAAACAGATGGCAAACAGGTGGCTTTACACCAAGGTTAGTTTTTATACATTGCGATGTGAGCATAGAAATGGGCGTACGCAACATTTTTGTGTGTACGCACCATTTATACATGAGGTTCCAGGTCCTGCTGAATTTTATCAATATTATTCAGTTACATTAGATCCCGTCTAATTAGCAACATGTATAGAAGACAGAGACAAAAAAAATCCTACCTCAAACTTTTCGCCAAGGATTAATTACCATTTTTCCTAAGAAATATAAGGACTTATTACAATGTGCATCATACAGACCAAACTCATTGCTGAATGATGATGTTAAGATACTCTCCAAAGCCATAGCTAGAAGGATTGGAAACGGATTTATTAAAGTTAGACATTTGGTTTCCAATCTTTGTCACCTATTTAATTTAATATATTCACCCATAAAGTCTAAAACCCTGGAGATCATATTATCTTTGGATGCAGAAAAAATGTTTGATTTGGTTGAATGGGATAACCTGTTCACCAATTTGCATAAATTTCCATTTGGCATGAACATATGTCCATGAATCAAAGTACTGTTTACCAGTTCAAAAGCTTTAGTTTGTATTAACACACATTATTTCAGACTACTTCAAGCTAGAATGAGGCACTAGACAAGAATGCCCCTGATCACCATTACCATTTGCAGTCACCATTGAGCCATTGGCTGTTCACTTTCGAAATGCATCAGAGATAAAAGGGAAATAACAGAGAAGGACTTGAACAGAAAATAGCACAATATGCAGATGATATGGTACTCTATATATCAGACCCACAAAATTCTATGCTTGCAGCCCTAACTGTACTAGCAAAATTTCAAAAGACATCTGAACTCAAAATTCATTTGAAGAAAAGTGTGCTTTTCCAGTGAATTCTCTAGCAAACAACAATAGATTGGATACCTTCCCTTTTATCATTGCAGATCAGATTAAATACCTAGGGGTAGACATCACAGATAAATATAAAACTAATTTTTAACCAAATGTTGCTGTTTGAATGGACAAAATTAACCAAGACGTGCATAGATGGTATACCCTCCGTCTTACTTTAGCAGGAAGAATTAATATTGTAAAGATGACTATCTTCCCTAAGCTTCTGTTTATATTTCAAAACATCCCCATATACATTAAAAATTTTTTAAGAAATTACATTCAATCATAACCTCATTTATTTGGAACTCGAAAAATCAGCGCAACTAAAAAGGTGACTCTACAGTGACCTATATGAGAAGGCGGCATGCCTCAACCTAAATTTTCAGTTTTATTACTCTGTGAAAACATGCAATCTTGAAAAACCTGGACATGGACACAAATAGATTAACACACACAAGCTTGGTCTGCAATAGAAATGAAATCCTGCAGTACTTCTTTAAATTCCTTGCTTTGCACACCAGTTAAATATAAAGTATTGTCAATATAGTAACAACCCATTTGTCCTTCAGTCACTCAGAATATGGAACCAATGTAGGAAGCACTTCAAGTTAGAGAATATTTTATCTGTGGCACCTTTACATGATAACCTCCTTTTTCCACCCTCTAGAACTTACACAGTTTTAATGTTTGGAAAATGAATGGGATTAAATCATTTAGAGATTTGTATATAAATATGCATCCTATGATTAATGACACAATTTAGCCCCCCATCAACCACTTTCACCTATCTCCAAATTAGATACTTTGCTAAACAAAATCTGCCCAATTTTCCTTACCTCCCACCTATTTCTATTCCAGAAGAGATATTGATCAGTCTTGAAGACTCGGACAGCACTTCTATAATATGTGAAAACATTTTTAAAGATCCCAGAGAACAGTGGGAAAAGGATCTCTTAATCAACATTTCAGAATCGGAGTGGAATGCAACTACTCACAGAATTCACTCTAGCTCCATTTGAGCAAAGCATTAAAGTATTCAAATGAAAATCTTTTATTAAGCACATCTATCTCATTTAAAATTATCCAAAATGTTTCCAGGCCAAGATCCAACCTGCGAATATTGCAATTGAGCTCCAGCCTTTATATGCCACATGCTTTGGGTAGCGTGTACCAAATTACATTCTGGCCTTCAGACAGCCTTGGTGTCCCAAATTGATGTTTTATACCACAAATACTCAGTTAGAGGATCTGTACAGAATGTTTTCAAAACCTGGCAGGATCTAATCAATAATATTTTAGAATAAGCTCTTAAAGCACCGTGGAAGCAATTCTTACAGCATTTCTTTTTCTTCTCCATCTCTCTCTGTTGCCCTATTAAACTAATATTAATAATTTAGTTATGTTTACAAGCATTAAGCTTTATTCTGTTGGCCATGCTCTCTTTCTCTGGGGTGGGGATTGATTTGTTTTCAATCCTATTTTTGTAAAAATGATCATGGAATGGTTTCTAGTGCAAGATCCAACCTACGAACGCTGCAATGAAGTCCCCGCTTCACTGGGTCACATGTTTTGATCCTGCATCAAATTAACATAATTTTGGACCAAAATTTTTAAGTGCCTTTCAGAGAGTCTTGGTGTCACAATCCCTCCTAACCTACTAACAGCTGTGTTTGGTGTTCTTCCAGATGGGTTTAAAGTGGAGAAGGACAAACAAACTGAAATTGCATTCACTACACTTTTGACACGCAGATTTATTTTGCTAAACTGGAAGAATCCTAACTCTCCTCTTTTAAGTCAGTAGGAAATTGATGTTTTATACTATTTGAAATTGGAAAAAATCAAATACTCAGTTAGAGGATCCGTACAGAATGTTTTTAAAACCTGGCAGGATCTAATCAATAATATTTTAGAATAAGCTCTTAAAGCACCGTGGAAGCAATTCTTACAGCATTTCTTTTTCTTCTCCATTCATCTCTGTTGCCCTATTAAACTAATATTAATAATATTAATAATTTAGTTATGTTTACAAGCATTAAGCTTTATTCTGTTAGCCATGCTCTCTTTCTCTGGGGTGGGGGTCGATTTGTTTTCAATCCTATTTTTTGTAAAAAATGATCTATTTGTATGGAATGGTTACAATGTAATAATAAAAAAAATGAAATACTCAGAGGTCTGTGAACATTGTTGAAAAGAATTAGTTTTTCCCTGCCCAATGTAGATGCCTCTAACGATATGCAAAATTTATAGTGTGTTAGTATAAAATGTGCGGTGGGCTTATAAAGTGAGGTTTAAAGAATTCACCCTAAGGGCTGGTTTATAATTTACGATCAGAACGTGTATGCGCTTGTGTTCCCAGCATTCATTTGACTCAGAAATTAATGTGAGTTGCAGTATCAGCATCAAATTGGGCAGGGAGGGGGCTTACAGTATGTTCAAGTTGGAATGTGACATCAGAGTCTTTGTTTACTATCAGGATCAATGGATCGATACAAGAGCGATGTGCCTGCTTCAATGTTTGATGAATAGTTCGATGTGGTGAAGCAAATCATCAAACTTAAATGCAGACATTCAAATGCATTCGTGGTGACTTTTTTCATCTATTTTTTGCATAGGCAATAGAAGCATTTTTTGGACCTTCTCATCAGCTTCAGAATGTACAGAAGCATATTTGAGCCACAGAGAAAAAAATATTAGAGACACAGTGAAGGAAAAATTGGCTATTTCGTGATTAAAATGTAAATTTCGAGTTTAGTCTAATAATTTATTTAGTCATTAAAGTAGAATATCATAAATGTCATATTAAAATCGACCCACTTGTTATTTGCTACATGCTTCTGGGCTTCCTCCTGCACTAACAGCAGTGGCAGGCAGCAATTGCCACATAGAACTCATTAAATGTATGATATTCCAGCTCACTGCACATTTAGAATCCTTAGATGTGTACTTGATATCACTTTCATGATGATATGTGTTAAAGCATGTATGTTACATTTTACAGATAAATCATTAACTTTATTTAAATGATTAATACTGTTAATAATTACACATGTGGGAGGTGCACAGTGACAGAGCCATAGCGCTGCTGCCTCACAGGTTCCTGGTGTACCCTGCCTGGAGTTTGCATATTTTCCTGGTGGGTTTCCACAGTGTGCTCCTTCCAAGGACATGCAGCTTTGGGGATTTGGTGGTGCCAAAATGACGATAGCGTATGCATGTGTTTGTATTCACCTTACGATGAGCTGATGCCCCGTCCAGGGATTGTTTCTGCATCCCAGGATTGATGGATGTAATCATTAAATATCCATCATTTTCAGAGATATTGTGGCAAGGTGTCCTGGGAGTTTAATGGATGTTTTGGACAATTCACAACACAGCGAAGCTGAACATTGTTTTCTCACCGTGATGATACCTCTGCCACCTGGTGGAATCCTCCAGATTTACATAAAGTGTACATGCAAGTTTAAATAGTATGCTGCTTGTGTAGCAGTAGCGTCTGTCGTGAAGTATAAACCCGGCCTAAGTGTATGGAAACTTCTGATTGTAGCTGAAACAGAATATTTTTTCAAATGTGATAGTAATAATGCTGTGATGTTGACATGAAGTGTAGAATGTGTAAAGACTAAAGCACAAATATCAAATACACACTTTCACAAAAGGAATAACAAAACAAGTGTGTTTTATTCAGGAATAAAACCGAATAAAAATTACTTGTTCAAATGACATGTCCAAATATCAGTCAGTACAAAATAAAGACGTTAGTGTGTTTGTGTGTTTCGTTTTCAACTGTTTCTGTTTGATATTCACACAGGAGTCACAGTGATAGCGATGGTGCCTCAGAGATTCACACAGATGGAGCGATGATTCTGTCTCAGTCTCTCTTGCTCTCTTTCTCCCTTGTGCACGCACACACACACACACACACACACACGCACACATATTCATGCATGTAAATGTCGTTATTTGAAAATGATATTTGGACTTCACAGTAACATGTACTTTGAATTGATGTTTTTCATTCAGTTTCATTATTAAATAAAGCACACTTGCTTCATTATAAAATACAAGACTGTAACAAATACTGTTACAGACTCAAATCAAATGTATATTTTTTTGTATAATAATAATAATAATAATACCTTACTACTCAAAGTGCTCCATGCGGGGAGGGCCCAAGGTTTGAACCCATGACCTCCTTACTACGATGCAGCAATATTATCACTGCGCCACCTCTGTGGAGCTCTGAGGCAGCATTGTTACCACTGTGACACCTGCGTGGATATCAAAGATAACCAGTTGAATATGAAACACGCAAATTGACACAAATGCATGCAAGCGTCTTTATTTTGTACCGACTGATATATGGACTTCACAGTCACAAAACAAATGTGCTTTTATCCAAGAGTAAAACTAAAAAGAAATCATTCAAATGTTGTTGCTGTGATCAGTCGGTTCAAAATAAAGATGTCTTCATACACAGATGTGTGCGTGTGTGTGCATCCACGAGAGAGAGAGCGAGTGAGACAGATAGAAGCAGATTTGATGTCATTATAAAATAAACACTTTCAGAAAAGATTTGTCATTTTAGCATTAACTTTTACAAGTACAATAAATTTACACAGACTGTTACAGACACAAATCAAATGTATGTTTTATCTTATATATAAACGTCTGCGTAGAAGTGTGTGTGTCTGTCCGGCCCGGAAAAGGGAAACCTCCAAAGAAAGACAGTCGCTTAGCCGCTAATGCACAAACAATGCAACCACATCGGCAACACGAAAGCTTCTAGAAAAGAGATGCCCAGAGTAGTTCCTTTCAATTACCTGACATCTCTATGTTTCATTTTTTTTTCTGACAATTTGAATAGTTTCTAGGACCCTGTGTTTTTTACAACACGGGCTTACATGGCTAGTTATATAATAATAATCATAGCTTGACGCTTACAAAGCAAGTGTTCTTTTATTTAAAAATAAAACTGAATAAAAAAGTCATTCAAAAGACATGTTGCAGTGAAGGAGTTCAGAATGTGAAGTCTAAATATTGTTTTCCAATAAATATGTCTTTCACATTCAAGCACTTATATCTGATATACTAAATACATTTTCATTGGAGTAAATTTGTTAGTTGTAAAAGTTAATGCTAAACAGCAAATTATGTCTGAATGCCTTTGTAATTATCGTGACGTAACATAAGCACAATCATCACAAAAGTAAAAACTCACATTCAAGCGGTTATATTTGATTTAATAAACACATACATTTCCTTTGTGTCTTACAAGACCTAACATTTTTTATTTTATCGTACATTTACACAGATCGTTGTAGACACGACACAAAATTTATGTACAGTATTTCAAATAGCTTTTATCATTTCCTATGTAATTCCTTGCAACTCATTGCTAGAATAAATCTTCAACGCAGACTTGTGAAAATTCTGGCAAGGGGTGATAATTAGAGAAGGTCAGTGTCAGGAAGGGCATTATGCTGGCTGAGTGGAGGATAAGTGAGTGCAGGTTGAGCGCTGCTAATTGACGCATTTGCAAAACAAAGATGATTATCAGCAGGCAATTGGTGTGATGAGAAGGACGTATGAGGTTCATGCGCATGTTTAGGAACAGTAGGGAGTTCAGGCGGAATGAAATTTTTTGCAGGCTTTTAGTGAAGTTAGTTTAATGCACAAGTCATCTGTGATACCAAGAGGAGGCAGAAAAATGTTGTGTCTTAGTGGCCTCGGTCAACCTGTGATTTGTTTATTTTGAGCTTTGACAGACGTGACGATGCTGTACATGGTGTTTGCTTGTTACTAAGTTGTTAGTACCCTCAGTGTTTCATATGGCCTGAGCTATTCATTGTAACAGCAATCACTCCATTATATATGCCAGGTGACAGTGGCTATCCGCCTTTCCCTGACCTCCAGAACACAGAGAACAGACACTTTAAATAACACACATGATCTTGGTGGGGTTCTGACACGTCACAAGGGTGGCTGCTCTATGGCCAATGAAGTTCTGCAGCATCATGATTGCACATGTATGAAGTTGATTAGCGTGGATGATTCAGGGCCCATTTGACACGCACTCCTGTATACATATTTACAAGGTGATTGTGATTTCTAAAGAGAAATGTCTGTACGCCAGGTTTTAAAAATCTGATTTTATGTAGGCATACGCAGTTCCCTGTTATTTTTCGAGTGCACATATTTTCACACTTAAATTAGCGCAAAGTTTTATAAATGTGGTCCATGGACAGTTTTTGGGCTTTTGCCCAATCTTGATAAGATAGTCTCCGGCTCCCACAACCATTACATGAATTTAGAAGGTTCTAGAATGTACCTACTGAACTCAGTCCATTGTAGGCGACAGCCCACCTAAACTTAATCCCATTTTCTAAATTGTTTCTACAAATCGAATGATGTGTTGGGTAATAAAATTCTATCTGTCTCTCTATCTATCTATCTATCTATCTATCTATCTATCTATCTATCTATCTATCTATTATATACAGTAGTTCCTTTCACATATATCTATTAATCAAATCAACACTGACCAGAGACAGATAATAAAGCTTTAACACTATTAGCATGAAATATGTAATGTTCTTTTAATTATTTAAAATAATTATTAATATAAAGTGATTAATCTTACCTTAAATGATCATACCTTGCATAAAAGTGAAACGTTGGTGAAGTGATTGTCCACTGAAATCAGTCATTTTTTAAAAAATATTCTCATATAATTTTTTTAAATTGTCAATAAAGCCCTAGAGCTCCGTTAACTGTTTTCTCACTATAGTTGTGACACAAACCTGGAACTTTAGTCATTTCTGAGTTGAAATTATAAGTAAGGTACTTTGGCACTTTTAATGTGGCAGACTGAAACAGAATGATTTTAAAACACACCTGTTTCGAAGATCTCCTGCTAATTAAATACTCAAAAGGCAAAGTTTAACATGAAAATGTAAGAATCTCGAGAGGGGATCATCAGTGTTTATGTGCCTGATGCTTAAGAGGTTTTCTTAGTGGCCCCCAGGAAAATGAAGAGCTGCTCTTTCTTCTGGGGTTAATTATAAACGGCTCACATCACAAGTTAATAAATAACATAGAAAACTGAAAGAAAACAAAATAAAATAATGAGAATTGTTTGTATGTGCATTTTTGAACCACCATTGCACCAGTCAGTCTATACAGAGAGACAAAAGTCTTTTAGTTTTAAAATTAAATATCATTGAAGTTTTTCATTTGATTCAATTGCATGTTAATTTTTACCCTTCATTTATTTGTGTAGATAATAAATACTACAAAAGTTAATTAACTCAATTGTATATTATTTCACAGTATAGTCAGTTGTCCATCCATTATCCAACCCGCTATATCCTAAATACAGGGTGCAGGGGGTCTGCTGGAGCCAATCCCAGCCAACACAGGGTGCAAGGCAGGAAACAAACACTGGGCAGGGCGCCAACCCAATGCGGGGCATGCACACACACACACACACCCACACACCAAGAATCGCCAATGCACCTAACCTGCATGTCTTTGGACTGTGGGAGGAAACCCACGCAGACGTGGGGAGAACATGCAAACTCCACACAGGGAGGACCCGGGAAGAAAACCCGAGCCTCCTAACTGCAAAACAGCAGCGCTACCCACTGTGCCACCATGCCGCCCTATAGTCAGTTGTATTGTATTGTAAAATCTTCCATTGAGTGATTTTCTGTGGTATCACTAAGTACTCCATGGACCACTCCATACAGATTTTTTAGTTTTTTATTTATTTTTTGTCAGCCAAAAAAGTCCACACAGCCACTGTTTTGGAAGTCTAAAAACACAGTTTTCTTTAGAGTTGTCAAACTGCATATCATTCATATCGTAAACCTGTCAATTTAATACAAACAATGTGACAATCTGTGGCAGAACAAACAGGTGCTTTTTGTCACTAGTTGTAATGGTGGTGTATATGGGATACTTCAACCTTTTTAGCTGACGGGTGTCAGGC
Source organism: Polypterus senegalus (assembly GCF_016835505.1). Taxonomy (NCBI): domain Eukaryota; kingdom Metazoa; phylum Chordata; class Cladistia; order Polypteriformes; family Polypteridae; genus Polypterus; species Polypterus senegalus. Next base: position 19,692 of record NW_024385012.1, read on the forward strand.
TCTAGTCCTTAGCCTGTGTTTGGTGAAGCTGAAAAGAAGAGCAGTGTATTCTATGAAACCGCAAAGACAAAGCAGGACTCAGAGTGTTTTGCATAGCTACCCTTATAAAGTTCAAATATATACAGTATATATGCTTTTAAGACTCTATATGAAATATAGGAAAACATATATTTCCCTTAATATATTGTAACAAACACATTTCCAAATATATTGTGACGCGTGAAGCCTCATTTTGTTCCACTGGTATCAGGATTTTATATGCCTCTTGGGGTTCCACTGGTGCCAGACCCCAGTCCTGGTACCATGTGACATATGATTTGCTGTCTTGAACCCCAAAAATGAGGCTGAGTCTTAGTACTTCAGCAAAACCAGCTTTATTCAACGTGAAACAGGAACGGCATGGCTATTTATTGTAGTAGGATCTACCACTCTCCTATACACAAGACAAAGCAAATGGGCAGGGATGGGGTTAAGTCAATGGCCAAGTTATACTGTTCCTTGCATTTATGATGTCCCCTGCATTGCTCATCAGGCTCAGGCACTTAAAGTTTGGCAGCAGTTGGCTTTTAGTTGTTTCTGTGGCGTTGTGCTGTGATGCTGCGAACCTGCAGTTGCCTCAGTGATGGACAAGCAGTCCTCCACAGACATACCAATCACCATCCCCCCTTCCTCCTTAGCTTAGACCACACCGGTGTGGGCAAATCAGCCGTCTAAGCCGGGCTTGGCTAGGCAGGAGAGAACATCAGCATTGATGTGTGTAGCCCTGGGATGGTGGCGAACATCAAAGCAAACGCCTGCAAACTAATAAACCTCCCACTTAATCGCTAAACACTCCTTTTCAATGGTTGAATAATGATGGTCCTTGGGTAGTGGTTTCCTGCTGAGAAACATGATGGGGTGTTCTTCACCCTGAAAACATTGTGAAAGCACAGATACTAAACCGAAAGTGCTGGAATCAGTCTGCAGAATAATTTTCTTCAAAAAGATTGCACAAAGGCTTTGTCACAGGCATCGGTCCAGACAACAATACGATTCTTTCTGCCCTTTGTCAAGTGAGTGAGGGGGGAATGAACAGCATGTAGTACCCTGGGAGCTCGAGGAAAGCACGAACCTGCCTCTGTTTTGGGACACGGATATGCAAGCACCTCCCCCACCATGTCCATTTGAGGCTTCAGCAAACCGTTCTCCATGGAAAATTCCAGATAATGGATTTCCGACATACCCAGCTTTCACTTCTTAGTGTTAGCTGTCAACCCTGCCAGCCTCAAAACTGTCAAGCACCGCCCAAAGGCAGACGAGATGAGGTCTCCAGGTTTTACTGAAAATGACTACATTGTCAAGACAGGTACTCATGTACGTGGAATGGGAAGCGGGAGTGGTCTTCTTGCAACTAGACTCCTCCAAGGGCACTTGACAATAATCCTTCGTGAGGTCTAGGGTGGAAATATAGGAGGCCTGCCCGAGCTTCTCCAACAGATCATCCACACATGGCATCGGGTATGCATCAAACTTGGAAACCTCATTCAAACAGCTAAAATCAATACAGAACTGTCGGGTTTTAAAATAAGTATACTGTAGATCCCATTATATAAGCCGAGAATATCGTCCTAGATTTTTGGCTTGGAGTTTGGGGGTCGGTTAATACAATGAGTATCGTTTCAGATTCAAGATTTCCAGCGCAATGCCGGTTTTGCCAATGAATACGGAAGTAAATAATGACGAAACCACAGAGCCATCTTTCAGATGAAGAAGTAACCTTCCATGCCGGTAATTTAAATTAAATAAAGAATTTATTCAAAAAAGTGTTTTAGTTGTTGATTTTATTAATAAAATTTATAATAAATTATCGGGAAGTTTAAAATGCAATTTTTTGTTTTGATTTACGATCAACATCTTGCGTTACGAAACGGATGTGGTCACGTGTTTCCGCTTGTGCGATTGTAAACAACCGAGAGCGTTAGCAGCGTCAGTCGGAGCCCAGATACATGTGTTTGTGGATGTAATTTTCGTCATTGCAGTGATTTACCTATATATATATAATTCATTAAGTCCATGCAAGCAAGACACATAATTGCTAAGGAAGGAAGAGAAGGTAAAAGAAAGCGATCGCAATCGAAACGAAGATGGACATTGTGTGGAAATATCTCCTCCCTTCCTGCAGCCCAAAGATGTCAAATTAAATGGTAAGTACAGTATGAAATTGTTTCTAGAATAGAATGCCTTTTATTGTCACTATATGCATCTACAATGAGATTAAAAGCAGCTCCTTCAGTGCAGAAAAATGTTCTGTAACGGGCTTGTATGGTTGTTTTTTAGCTTTAGCATAACGCCGGATCTGCGGCCCCGCTTCTGCTTTCTTTCCCTCCTCCGTCTGTGTCATCTCCTAGACCCGACAACAATCCACAGAGAGCCCGCTGGTCTCGCTATGTTGTCTGGGATGTTGTGCGTGTGATGAAAAACTCTCGAAACAGTTGTCTGGCTCTGGACACCGATGTCTATAAGGTTCTGAATGGTGTAGCGGATGTTCGCCGAACCGATCGTGCACAAACAAGGACAAAAAAAAAGTACAAAAACAACAAAAAAGTGCACTGAAAAGGAGAGCCCTGAGCCACTGCGACCATGCGCGCCGCCATGCTCCTAGCTTAATCGAAGTAGGCTAGGCACTTTTTATAACTTTTTAGTTAGTACATTAGAAAAATTATTGGTGTTTTGGTAAATTATGCACATTATATTATATATCAAAAATGCCGGCAGTCTCAAATTCTTGCGGATAAACATTATAAATATACCCAAAGAGACACTTTTAAGGAAATTTAGAACATTTTGCTTGGAGAATGGGGTCGGCTTAAATACCGGTCATCGGCAAATACATGTAATTTAGTAGGTAGAGAAGGAGTTTGGCTAATATACCGGGTCGGCCTGTATTCTGGGATCTACGGTAATAGGGCTCTGCCATTCTCTTTTGCTGTGACTAATCAAGCCTAATTTGAGAATCTGCCGCACCTCTTCATGTATCACCTTCCTTGTTGCTTCTGACAGTTAATACGGTTCACTTGTACAGTAACACTGGGCAGAGTTATGATCTTTTGTTCCGCAAATTTTGTCACGCTAGGTGTGGTTGAAAAGATGTCTGAGTTCCTTTCGATCAGTTATAGCAATTCTGCTTTATGAGTGTCAGTTAAATCATCCCCAAAGGGGGACTGCTGCGGACTTGACCAAGACCTCGTGGTGGGCATGCCAGTCCTTTAAAAGATTAATATGGAAGTTTCCATCGCCTGGGAATCCTGACTTTATACTGTAATTCACTGGGGACATACGTTCTTCTATCATTGCCGGCCCTTGCCATTCAGCCAAAATTTGTGTGGATCCGACAGGATCAACACCAGTACACGATCCCCCTTCTTAAACATGTGGAATTTACTCATGTTGTCATAATTATGTTTTTGTGCCTCTTGCACGCACTGCTGGTGTTCCACCACAATAGAAGACAATCTGGAAATCTTTTCTTCTAGTGAGATGACTCGGCTGACAAATCTCCCCCGTCCATTCTTCCTGAAAAATGGCCAAATAATAGTTCAAAAGGACTCAACCTAGTAGATGCTTGCCAGAACTCTCAAACAGAAAACAGGAAGAAAGGCACTACTGTATCCCAGGAGGTCAGGTCGTCGTGGGCCACCAGCCGAATCATCTGTGTTAAGGTTTTATTAAACTATTCAGTCAGGCCTTTCGTCTGTGAATGATAAACCGTGGAGTGTAAATTCTTAATTGCAAAACTTTTGCATAGCTGCTTCATGATGCGAGCTATAAAGGGCGTGCCCTGATCAGTTAAAATCTCATGAGGGATACCAATACGCATGAACATTTCTGAAAGTGCTTTTGCAATAGCCGGTGTCAGCCCGCTGCAGCACGACTACTTCTGGGTATCTTGTGGCGTAATCAACTAACACAAGCATATACTGAAAGCCACTTTTTCTCTTGGGAAGCAGGCCAACAATATCTAAGCCCACCCTCTCAAAGGGGACATCTAAAATAGGCATCGGTACAAGGGGTGCCTTGGCGGGTCTGTGTGCAGAAATTATTTGACAGTCGGGACAGGCCTTACATTCACCCAATGAAAGTGTTTTGAAATATGTTCGCTTGTCTTTTCAATGCTGAGGTGACCCCCAAAACGTGACTGTGAGCAATTTTTAAAACCTTCTCCCTATGCCCACTTGGCACCACCAACTGCTGTATGAGCCCATCACCCAAGCAATCAGAAATCACCGATACAGGAAACCATCCTTAATTAAGAAATGTGGTATTTTAAAGTTCGGGTCCAATCTCTTCAGATGATAGGAGTCATTTATAATTTGCGCTTGTTTGAATACAAAATTCAAGTTGCCATCGGCTCAGTTCGTTGCAGGCGAGCAAACTCAGTCTGAATGGCAGTCTCTCCTTCCTTTGTGTCCGATGCAGCATTGTGCTCACCCCCAGCTGCTGTCTCGTCTGTGTCTGCATTGGGTGTCTGGTCTGGGGAGGTTATTGGTCAAGCAATGGTGTGGTAAAGTCTACCATCTGTCCTGGGTCCTCACTTAAGGATTCGTTCCCCACCTCAATGGACAACTCCGGTTCAATTTCAAATCTGGCTCCTTGACTGACATTGTCTGTGGTGAGCCCCTCTCTATGCACTACAGGGGGAGCCGTGCTGCTAGGTCGCCAAAACCCCATCAGAAGAGGGCATTCCTTTTTCTTATTAAGAGTGTCCAGGGTAAGGTGTCTGATATGGCAGTCCAAACCTTAAAGATCTTCCCTTTCAATTTCAGAGGGAGTAATATAGTCTTGTATGTTTTAATGTCCCCATGGATAGAGCAGCTGTTCTCATGTTTTTTGGTCAAATAAGGGGTCTGCTGGGCAAGTCACGGCAGACTATGCAGAGGTTACTACCAGAATCCAACAGTGCTGAGAATTCCCATCCGGCCAATGTAATAGAGACCTTAAAATTGTTCTTCTTCAACATCTTTGGGGAAAACTTGTGAGCAGCATACCCGGGCCAGACCGTTGGCCATGGTTTGCGCAGATGGGAGGTGGCACTCCTGAGCCAGATGTCCCGGTTGATCACAGCGAAAGCATCTGCGTTCAGTCCGCACTATGGTGTTCCTGCAATGGCGTCTTCCACCCGTGGCACCGACGACCCTAGAAGTCTGTGCTGGCTGTATCAAAGTCGGGGTCAAGCCTGGGTAGCCTCGGTGTTTCCAGATGGCCTGTGTGCCCTCCAGTCTGTGGGGCTGGTCTAGAAGCAAGTGGACGTCATTCCATAGCATTTCATCACAAAGGCTCTCATCTATCTGTGACAGGACTGCATCAATAGCGAGTGTCTCCACAATGTACTCGACAGTGTCACTGCGGATCCAGCTTTGAATCAAGTCCACTAAGCCCTGGATCTCTCCTTGTTTAGGATGGTCTGGACCATTATGCCACTGGGCTCATAGTCAGAAGATCTGTTGCTCCAGGAGGGAGGTTTTGCAGGAACTGTAGGCCCTCCCCTGTTAATAATGGGGCCACAGTAGCTTCCCAGGCTCCACTGTCCCAGTGCATCAATGTTGCAGTGCACTCGAAGCAGGATAGGAAAACCTCTGGGTTGTCTGAGGGAGTCATCTTCACCAGCACATCCCTGGTGAGCGCGAAGACCGTAGCTCCTACAGAAGCCTCATTTTGCTCCTGTCACTCACGTGCACATGGGAGGAAGCTAAAGGGCTCAGATAAGGACAGTTCTGAGACATACCAGGATGTGGCAGAGTGCACCGACTCTTTTTCTTCCTTGCCTGCAGACCATTCCCGGGAGATTCCGCCTGGCTCTCCTGACGTCACTTCCAGGACCGAGCCTATCGAAGGAGACCTTGCCAGCTCCAGCCCCTGTGATGTCACGTCCGGGCTCAAACCAATGGCTGAAGACTTCAATGAGCCTGACCCCTATGATCTCACTTCCTGTCTTCCCCTTTAAAAACCTCCTCCTTTTCCCTATGCCCTCAGTTCTGTATTGGACTCGGTTTTGTGCACAGCAGTGCTATCATTTGAAAATATTTGAGTGATCATTTGAGTTTTCAGGGAGGGTGTCCCGTGGTTCGGCGAGACCTGTTACAGGCTTCGCTCCCGGCACACTTAACTGGGCAACCTAAAGAGGCCAGGGAGTGTCAGGGGGGGCTCAGAGAGGTGGGCTGCTCCGGAGGGGGGGAGACAAAAGGTGCTTACTATGTTCTCTCAGAGGAGAGTGCCCCCCCTCCCTGTGAAACCAGAGCCCCAAGTACCACCTAGGGGTGCCCCAGACTGGCAGGTGAAAAAATTAAAATATTGGAGGTTGGACCCAGAGCGGCCGACACATGGACAAGCCTGGTCCCTCTGGGCAATAGTAGGGCAGTGGTTACGGCCAACTGAGAATAAGCTCTACCAAATAATAGAGCAGGTAGCCTGCTATCTGCTTCTGAGAGCGCTACCCCGTGGCTTCACCCAGCCGGTTCGGGGTGCGCAGTTTAAAAACATGGCTGAGCTCATGGAGCTTCTGGAGACACAAAGGGCGACCTCACACTTGGGGGGAGCAAAACCGTACCTGTGTTGAACTCACCTGGAGTATGTCCCAAGAACTAGCCTTATACTGCCCGGAGCTTGTGCCAGCGTTCCCAGACTTGCGGGCGCGCAACCCGCTTGGAAGCGAGGTGGAATGCAGGTGGAAGGGGAGAGGGGGTTGGTGCGATCTGACTAACCTGTTTGCGGTCCCACACACGGGAATAGTGATCGTAAACGGGTATAAAACAAAGGCTTTATTTAATTCCGGCAGCAACATTACAATTGTTACCCGCCGATTTGTGCTGCCGCGACAATACTTAAAATTTAAGACCAATATAACCTGTGTCCACAGAGAAATCCGTTGGTACAGGTCCACCTGTTGTGTCGTCAGCTATGGAGGGTTGGTTCAGAAATTAACCGTGGCGGTCCTTCCCGATCCTCCACACCCGGTGATACTAGGGCGGGACTGGTCTAAAATCAACAGCGGCCAGACACATACCACTCCTGGGGTTAACTTGGGCCTAGTTACAGAGGGGAATGAGCCGTCTCAAGCTGCCTCCACGCCATGTAATCAGCTGGCAGAGAGAGACAAAGCGGCCTCCTTGAGTGACGTGGCAACTCCCGGACCGTCGCGTACAGATACGTCATCCTCCAGTCCCGAGACGGAACGAGAAGAATCCACGCCCCTTGAGGTCGGTCTTGACCCTCTCTCCCTTTTACAGTTTCAATTTAGAGAGACACCGGCTTCTTTTAAAAAGGAGCAGTGGAATGATGACTCCCTTAAGTTTGCAAAAAATGCAGTAGTCCTAGTCAACGACCAGCGCACTAACCAGCCGATGCCACAGGGTCCTCACTTTGTGTTGGAGAATGACCTTCTTTATCATGTAGCTGAGCATGGCGGGTGGGAGAGAAGGCTACTGCTAATCCCACGGACCTTCCGGCGGCCTCCTAGGTGGCCATCTGGGCACCGAGAAAACTCTGGAGTGGATCAATCTCTGCTTCTACTGGCCGGGAATCAATGAGGAGGTTTGTCGCTTTTGCACTTCTTGCCCGGAGTGTCAATTGTGACATATTCCTAGGAGGGACCGTGCTCCTCTCGTTCCTATTCCCCTGATTGATGTTCCCTTCCACAGAATCGGGGTCAACTTGGTTGGACCCCTGGAGCCCTCAGGCCGAGGACACAAGTATATTTTAGTCCTCGTGGATTACGCTACCAAATATCCTGAAGCTGTTACATTGCGCTTAGCTACCTCTAAAGCCATCGCACGGGAATTACTAGGGGTTTATGCACGTGTGGGTATCCCCAAGGAAGTCTTGACGGACCAGGGGACACTTTTTACTTTGGAGACGTTCAAGGAGACTACCAAGTTACTGAAAATAAAGCATTTAAAGACCACGGTGTATCATACTCAAACCGACTGATTAGTGGAGAGGTTTAATCAGACTCTCAAACAAATGCTGCGTAAGGTGGTCAGCGAGAATGGAAGGAACTGGGATCAGCTCCTCCCCCTCGTCCTTTTTGCCTATCGGTAAGTCCCACAAGCCTCCATGGGGTTCTCCCCTTTTGAATTACTGTATGGGCGACAAACTCGGGGCATATTAGACATTCTAAAGGAAGGATGAGAAGAAGAGGCTCTTTCCCTCTACAAACATACAGTATTAGAGTATATTGCGCAGTTACGAGATAGATTTGGAAAGATTCGGCCTCTCCTCAAAAGTCACATGGAAGAGGCTCAAGCAGCACAGGCCCGTTACTACAACCGCAGCACGTCTCTGTGGGAGTTCCACCCAGGAGATCTGATCAAGGTTCTAGTGCCTACCTCCCATTCTAAGTTGCTTGCCCATTGGCAAGGCCCCTACGAAGTTAAGGAGAGGAAGGGACTGGTCGACTATTTGGTGAGTCAACCCAATCGTCGGCCGAGGAGCGGGTTTATCATGTGAACCTGCTGAAACCGTGGAAGGACAGGGACCCCGATCCCTCCTCCAGCCAGCCCCGCTCACTCTTCGCTCACACACAGCCTTAACTTCGGTAAAGACAACAGCAGGAGCTGGAAACAGTTATCCGAGCCGTTCGGGAGGTAGTCAGTGAGAACCCCGGAAGGACCCCTCTGGTTGAGCACAACATTGTGACAGAGCCCGGGGTTATTGTCCGAGAACACCCGTATCGTCTTCCCAAGGCAAAAAGGGCTGAAGTGGAGCTTGAGATCAAGCGCATGCTGGAACTAGGTGTGATTGAGGAAAGTTATAGTCCCTGGTCCAGCCCCATTGTGCTCGTCGGTAAGCCTGACAGGAGTTGGAGGTTCTGCAATGACTTCTGTCGGCTTAATCAAGTCTCCCAATTTGATGCCTATCCAATGCCACGAGTGGAAGACCTCCTCGAGAGGCTTGGACAGGCTCGATATTTGACCACACTTGACATGACAAAAGGGTACTGGCAGGTTCCTTTAACGGACTCCGCAAAGGAAATAAACACGTTTAGTACCCCTAGCGGACACTGGCAGTATCGTGTCCTTCCATTTGGATTACGCTTTGGATTTGGATTGGGCTCCAGCAACCTTCCAACATCTGGTGGACAAAGTGCTCCAGCCTCATAACTCATACAGTGCTGCCTACCTGGATGACATGGTCATCTATTCCAGCACATGAAGGGAACAGCTACAGCATGTCCTAGCGGTATTGCGGACACTGGGTGAGGCCGGGCTCCGGATTAATCCCAAGAAATGCTTCTTTGGATTAAGTGAGGCCAAATATTTAGGTTACCTGGTGGGTCGGGGTACCTTAAGGCCAAAGTGCTCCAAAATTGATGCCATTTTGAAATGGCCCCGTCCGCGAACCAAGAGGCAGGTCCAAGCCTTTCTCGGATTAGCTGGGTACTACTGCCGGTTTGTACCCCACTTCCCGGAGAGAGCGGCGCCCTTGAGTGATTTAACAAAGAAGAGGGCCCCTAACATTGTGGTATGGACTGAGAAGACAGGCGCTGCATCTGGTGACTTAAAGCAGGCCCTTACGTTTGCACCTGTTTTGATGGCACCTAACTTTTATTTGCCTTTCATCCTCCAGACGGACGCTTCGGACACAGACCTGGGCGCCGTGTGAGCCAAAGTTTCGATGGTGTGGAACACCCCATCATGTTCCTTAGCCGGAAACTGTTGGACTGGGAGACCAGGTAGGCAGCGGTGGAAAGGAAGGCTTTGGCGATTAAATGGGTGATTACTCAGCTTAGATACTACCTGTTGGGCCTGGGTGGCTGCCCCAAACCTTGCTTTGTCTCATTGTGGCTTTTGTGACACTCCGCTGGTATTAGGATATTATATGCCTCTTGGGGTTTCACTGGTATAAGACCCTACTCCTGGAACCATGTGAGATATGAGTTGCTGTCTTGCACCCCAAAAATGAGGTTGAGTCTCAGTACCTTAGCAAAACCAGCTTTATTCAACTTGACACAAGAACAGCATGATTATTTATTCATTTATTGTAGTGGAATCTACCACTCTCCTATACACAGACACAGCGAATTGGCAGGGTCGGGGCCAGGTTATACTGTTCCATGCATTTATGATGTTCTCTGCATCACCCATTGGTGACAGGCGCTTATAGCAAAGGCAGTGGTTGGCATGTAGTTGTTTCTGTGGCGCTGTGCTATGGATCTGCGAACCTGCGGTTGCCTCGGAAATGGAAAAGTAGTCCTCCACAGACACGGCAATCACACTTTGCCGTGTTGCTTTATTGGGTGGGGTCTCTATTAAGAGTTCAGAAATCTCACAGTTGTTTAAGACATGCAATATAAGTGTGTCCAGGTCCATTGTAGCACATTCTTGACTTGTATTTTTACCTCAGAAAACTTAAATCCAATCTTCCCAAAGATTTGACTTCATAATTAATGAACACTCAACCAGAAGTAGAGTATATACATCCCTGTTTTTATTACCAAACAAATGTTATCTTCTTCAGGATTTACAACACAAACTCCTCATTTTTTCATGTTACAAAGAAAAGCACAGACAACGACTACATCAGCATCAGTTACTAAAAAGTTGCTATTCATGTTGTTTGTAACAGTTGCATGGTCTCTTCCAGTGTGCTGCATGTTGAATATTCACTTGACGTTTGAAAATGGATTATACTGAAATAGAGAATGATAAGTTGGACTGAATGTCCTGTTCTCATCGAGAAAGTTATATGATTCACCCAGGACTTTACCGAAAAAGCACTCGAACATAAACCCAGTCCTGGAAGCTAAGACATGTGAAGCAGCACTATCTACTACCTAATGGCCTAGCAACACAAAATACAAAATAATTGTATACAATTTTCTCAGTATTCATGAATATTAATGGCAGTAACAAAACAATAGAATCAACAAATGTGAAAATTTCAAAGTTATATATATATATATATATATATATATATATATATATATATATATATATATATATATATATATATATAAGAAAAACAACTAAAAAAATAAACAAACTGTTTCAAATCATAGAAAACTGTAATAAACCAGTGCTTTCGGATCTCTTGATGCCATTTGTACAGTGTAGAAGTTGTCAATGGCTGCTGGAAGTGAAAAATGCCAACACTCCATTCACAGTCTTGTAAACTGTACTTTTTATTTCTCTGTTCCTAAAACTGTATATTATTGGATTCATCATTGGAGGAACAACAGTGGAGATAACAACCATAATATTGTAGGCTTCCCTTGACAGACTCACATTAACCCCTATTAAAATGTATGAAATTATTATTGGTATATAAAAGAGTAACATCACCAGCAGGTGTGTGAGGCAGGTGCTTAAAACTTTGCTTTTTCCCATTAGCAGAAGAGATGGTTAGTGCTGCATGAGCAATTCTGAAGTAAGAAAAGAGAATAATTGCTAAAGGCAAAACTAAAAACAATGATGTTGTGATTGCTAAAAAAGTTAAGAATAAAGGATTTTGGTAACAAGATATATTTAAAACAGTACCATACTCACAGAAACAATAATGCAAGACATTAGTCTCACAAAAAGAAAGATCATTGACAAAGACCATGTTGATGGGTACATAACACAGCCCAGTACTGATAATGAACAATAGTAAAGTAAGACAAACAATTTTATTTGTAACAAGAGTTGGATATTGTAGTGGATAAAGGACCGCTATATAACGATCACATGCCATGAATGCAAAAAGTAGAGATTCCAGTACTTCTAAATAACAAATCATGAACATCTCCATAAAACAAGGTACACGGGGAACATTTACAAAGTCTAACAGGACACCCACCATTGTAGGGACAACGTTAGTGCTGTTTATCAAATCTAAAACCGCTAAGGCGCCGATACATAAATACATCGGTGTTTGCAGTTGGTGATTTATTCTTATGACAAGAATTACCACAAAATTACCAAAGAGTGTCACAAAGTAGATTAAGGAGAGGAGTGTAGCAACTACGCTTTTCAGCTCAGGTTTGATTTCACATTGAAGAACAAATTCCGACACAAAGCTGGACGTGTTGTTTGCCATGTCAGGGTTGGTGGTCCACCTGAAACAATGAAAATAAAACTTCACCGATATGTTAACTTGTTAGTGTTGTTAAATGGTCACATTTTTGTCATTATTAAAGTGATCATGTTTTTTAAAGAAAGTTCATGGGTCTTTAAAATACTAAAGATCCACATGTAGTGACTCCAAATTTCCACAGTATTGGGCAGTAGAGTGCATTGCATTTTGTTACGTGTAGTTTCACCTTTAATGCTAATTTATGGTTGTTTTTTAAAGATTCTACCTTTAGCAATTTAACAACTGAGATTTTAGAAGTTCAGTTAATTTTTTCTGTCAGAATTATAAACCTTGCATGGAGTTAGAATATACCTTTTATAGAACTATTACCGTGAATTAAGAACAATGTTAGTATAAACAATAATTTCAGCTGTGGTAATCCTTTACAAAAACATTTGTTGCTGTTTATTCTAAATTATCTAGTAAATATTATTATAATTCAGATTAGTAAAAGTAAATAATGACAATAGGCTTCACAAACAGGCCAAGCGAAACTGCAATGTGCAGTAAAACTTTGTGTTTCTTCATAAAATTGGGGTAAAATTTCCTGACCAGTGAAATTTTAGCTATCGGCCCAGAAAGTCACACAGTTCTTCCCCTTTTTATTTTCATCTCATCCACAATTTTCTGGCATTGCCAGTGAGGGGACTTCAATTCCCATCAGGCAGCAAGAGTGCACTGGGCTGATGGCAAGACATCTTCTTTCCAGATGCACAAAGTTTTGTACCGATCAGTCACCCAAAGCAGAATATCATTTAAGACTACATATGCACCGTTTTCTTTGGAACTAATTTGGAAAAAAAAGAATTTTTCTCATTTTGTCTAAGAAAACATCTTTTTGTCTCGTGGTGGTATTGTGTTTATCCAAGCTGAATTTCCAAAAAAACATTCATTTGTTTTCATCTGAACCCTTTTCTGAGAAATGTACTGGTCCAGAAGAAGTGCATGGTGTTGCCAAACCCTGTAGGAACAATGTGCCTTTCTTTCTGCCACTATTAAAACTTTTTAAAACTCTTTTTGGTGATTTTTACGATTTGCGAAGTTTCATTTAACATTAAGTTTAGTGTCAATATGGCAAAACTATGTGAAAGTAAAGCTCACCTCCACCTATTATATTGTTTTGTTATATTTTACATAACATACAGTGAGAGAGTTGTGCGGGTGGACACGAACAGTGGTAGCCTTAAAGCCTTAAATAATCTCGCTCCGTCCTATATTTCAGAATGTCTCTCACCTTACACTCCAAATCGTAACCTTAGATCTTCAAATTAGTGTCTGCTTAGAATTCCTAGAGCTAAACGTAAAAGAAGCGGTGAGGTGGCCTTCTGCTGGTATGCACCTAAAATCTGGAATAGATGACCAATAGAAATTCGCCTGACTAATATGGTGGAGCACTTTAAAAAACTGCTAAATGCTCATTATTTTAAAATGACTTTCTCATAGCTTCATTTTAGTTTAATCCTGATATTCTGTATATGCATTTAATTAACATTATCATTCATGGTGGCTCCACAATCCGTACTAACCCCTACTTTCTCTGCTGTTCTTTTTCTGGTTTTCTGTTGTGGAGATCTGCGCCCCCACCATCCGATCAAGGCACCGTGATGTCCCGATATTGATGGATTAAAGACCAGAGGTCTACATTACCATCATCATCAAGTTCTTCCATGTGAAACCTGAATACCATATGTTAGGTAGAATGCCTAGAGGGGGGCTGGGTGGTCTTGTGGCCTCGGAACCCCTGCAGATTTTGTTTTTTTCTCCTGCCGTCTGTAGTTTTCTTTTGTCTTTTCTGTCCTCCCTGGCCATCAGACCTTACTTTTAATTCTATGTTAATTAGTATTGACTAATTTTATTTTTATATTTTGGCTTTTTTCTCTTTTCTTCATCATGTACAGCACTTTGAGCTACATATAAATAAATGTTGTTGTTGCAAGTCCTTTTTATGATAAACATACTTTACAGGCTCTGATATCAATATGCGATTTGTCGCATTACATTACACATAACATTATCGAATAACAACAACATTTATTTATATAGCACATTTTCATACAAAAAAGTAGCTCAAAGTGCTACTGGTAGCTCAATACTGCTGTTGCTGCTGTCTGCTGTTATAATCTGGAGACGATGTCTGCAAGCACAATCTCCCAGTACTCCCAGCTACTGTGGATGCTTTTTGCTGTCCATGATCAGTACATTAATAAACCACATCTGTGACCACATGATAAATTCTAGTTATGGAAGAACAGATAAGTTAATGCAGAACTATGAAATGCAGAGTTTACCTGAATGAAAAAGACACAAAATTTTGGCTGTTTTGCCTTCATTAGGTGTATACCTGAAAAACAAGCAAACAAGAAATAAAAGTAGGCAAGAAAGGAATAAGAATGACAGAGAAGAAGAAAGGCAGTGTCAGTAGGGACCACCTTCCTAGCTCTGATGAAGTAAGCGATACCACTCCAGGACAAGTGCTAATGATATTTTTTCTTTTCACCCTAGTTCAGACCAGAAGACCAAAGAGGGTGCCTAGAGCTTCCCACACTCCACTCAGAGTGGCCACCCTAGACCTCATAAAGGCAGACACGTCCTGGACAAAGGTATCATTTTGAAACCCACATCCCACATTATAAGACTTGAACGGAGTTAGAATCTAACTTTTATAAAATTATTAACAGAAAATTAAGAACAATGTTAATATAAACAATAGTTTCACAGCTGGTAATCGTTAATGAATTAGATGCTGTTTAAACTAAATCATGTAGTAAATGCTATTTAAGTTCAGTTTAGTAAAAGTAAATAAGGACAATAGGCCGCACAAGCAGTCAAATAAAACTGCAACGTGCAGTAAAACTTTATGCGTTTCTTCACAAAAAAGGGGGGCAAAGTTTCATCTAAGACTACATTTGCAGCATTTTCTTCTGAATTATTTTAAAAGTTTAATTTCCTCGCTGGATTATAGCTTTTGTCTAAGAGAATATCTTTTTGTCTCATTGTAGTATACATACCACTATTTAAAAATGCCATTGGTGCTGTCTGCTGTAAAAATAAGACCTCCGGCGATGTCTGGGACTCCAAACTGCCTGTACCCTCCAGCTACACTAGATGCTTTTTGCAGTCCATGATCCGGACATTAAAAAAATCACATCTGTGACCACAAGATAAATTCAAGTTATGGATGGATGGATAAGTTAATATAGAAGCAGGAAATTCAGCATTGTGTTTATGAGACAAAAATTTACCTGATTGTTAAAAACACAACATTTTGTCTGCTTTAAAAACAAGCAAA
>NW_024385013.1:0-12214 GCF_016835505.1 Polypterus senegalus
TCTTTTTCCATGTTACCGGTGGAGATAGCTTAAAGTCGGGTCATCCCCATCTATATGGGCCTAAGCTTCATTCGGGAAAGATCAAAGTATGCATTTATTTTCAGACCAGTCCCATCCAAGAATCATCGGAAAAGGTGGTGAGGGAGGGACTCGGGACTTTTCAGCGATCCTCCGCTGATGAAACATAGGGGGGTTTTGTATTTTGGGCGTCTCGTGCACACATTTAATACTGGTCTTTCCCTCAATCCACTGTCACGGTAAAACATATCGGAAATCAACAATGGAAATGTGCTGCGAGGTCAAAGTGCCTTGACTTAAAATCCATTAATACTACATTTCCCATGTGGGATAAACTGCCCCTCCCTCTCCACCTGCATTGCACTCATCTTCAAAACAGGCTTAAAAGCATATAAAGGGACCGTTTTTGTGGAACATTCCCAGGAGTTCACTAGAGGACTGTTCTGCTCTTCCAGATTGTAGGCTGGCTTAATTCTCTCAGGAGCAATGAGCTCCTTCATGCTGTAAAATTCTCCCAGACCAGCTGGGTGAGATTTTGGGGATGCTCTTTATTAACGGAAGCAGGCTTTGCTCACTATTTGAAAGGAGCTCAGCTCAATTGCCTTACCCGTTGTGCTACTTGTTCCCGAGCCTCGCCTGTTCTTGAGTGTTTTCTTGAGTTAAATTCCCAATTTTTAGGTTCCTCACCTGCTAGTCGGGGGAAAGCCCATTTATATCGGGGGTCTTAATCCCAATGGGTGGCTCAGCTCTTTCCTCGAGAAAACATAATGAGCCCCTTTGTTTTTTCCCCAGGAACCAGCCTTTTCTTAAGTCTCCTCCATACTCTCCTGTGGTTATATTTTAGCCGGGTTCATATATGGGGGAGCAAAGCCTTTTCCCGGTTACTCTGACCCCAAGACTAGCTTCCCACCTGGAAACTTGGCCTTTACTTCCCATCTGAATAGTTTTAGGTCCTGTCCCGTTTTCTTCTGGGAATACACCATCCTGCTGCTCGCCACTGTCACAAAAGCTCCAGTGTCAGAAAGGATTGGAGCAGCCAGTATATTATGATCCTGCTGCAAAGGTTGAAAATTGATTGTGTTGTTTACAAGACTGAGTCCAAAACAGAACTGAATACTTGAAGGTAAGATGGCTTTAAGGGCTGTGGAGGAAATGATGTCATCAGAGGTTCTGGACCCGGGGGTGATGTCATCAGAGGTGCCGGAGCTGGAAGAGACATCATCAGAGGTCCCGGGACCTAGAGGTTTTCCCCGGGAATGGTCTGTATGGAACTGAGAGAGACAGTCAGCACACTCTCCACCCCTGGTCTGATGTAGCATTACACTTACTCAAGCCCTTGCTGTCTCCCAATCACACGTTGTGACACTTAGATATGTCATAGAATGCCCAGCAAAGCCTGGGTGGGTTTTTAATCATAAATCCAGGGGGTTTTTCACCATAGTTTATTAATTTTTTCTCCTGACTGACCATCTGATCCTCAGCATAATTATTTATTTAATATTTTTTTTCTTTGCTTTCATCTGCTACTATTTGTAATGAATCTTAGAAACATACTTTGTATGGGAATAAAGAGAAATTGGGCATGGACTGACAGGCCATTGCTGCACAGCAACACAACAAACCACCTCAGGATCCCAAATTTGATCCCAAGTGCAGCTGTGCAATGAGTGACACCTCTGCAGCACACTATTTGAAATGCAGTGGGCCAATGTGGGGTTTTTTAACAGTGACTGATGCCAATCCTGCCACCAACCCCCAAGGTTTCCCCTGCAGTGGATTACCTCCTTGCAGGTCCTGATAAAAATTAACGTCATACCCAGGACAGAGCAATTGCGGGTTTAAAGTCGTTGCTCAAGGGCCCAATGGGGTGGAATCACTTCTATGTATTAGGGGAATCAAACTGGAAACTTTTCCGATTGCGGGCCCCAGATCCAGCCCCCAAGTCACCGCTCAGGTAGGGGAAGGTGCTACATAAATCAATTTTACTGCTTTTTTTAATCTTATTTAATGTTCAAGCTCACCCAAATTTTCAATATTCATTGTTTTAAAAATTGTAATGAATCATTATGATCTAAATTATTATTACGTTTTGTCTTTTTTTGCTAATTTGTCCTCACAACTGTAATTCAATGACCTTTAAACACATTAATTTTTAAGCCAACTCACTGTTGAAAGGGACTCTTGAAGACTACTTACTTTTGGATTTATGCCAGTGAGGCAAAGGCACATTGCATTCTTGTTCACAGGGTCTTTGTCATCTGGTCTCTAGTGAGGAGTGGTGGTAAGCCAAATCCTGAAAATGCAGAACAATTCATTAGAAGCTGATTAAGACAATCAATTGACAAACAAAATATAAACATGAAAAATAGAAGCATATAGTCTAAGACTGGGATGTTGAAGTGAGTTCTGTTAGGGAGAGATGGCTGAATTAATTTCCTTTGACAAAGTGGCAGAATCTTCTTTCCTGAAACATTTGTGAATTTCCATTCTGGCTAATTGCTGCTTGTACGTGTGCTGTTTGGAAAAGGTATTTTTTTTTTTTGTATCCAAAATAAATGAAAAGCATTTAAAGATGTCACTTTTTGAAGCTGATCTTTCAAGCAAGCTTGTGCATTTTTTTTTTCCTGCCCTTTAAAGCCCTAATTAAAATCGCGGCGAAAATTTCGAGACTTGGATTCTTCAGTACAGTGCTCTTTGATTTTCTATAGCATTATTCATGTTGGTTAATCCCAGAGCATTTCATAATTTAAAATAAATCCGTTGTCAGGCAGCTGAAGATCTTGAAATTAAAAGGATATCAAATATAGTGCTTTATAATATGCAATAGGACAATCTTAAAAGGTTAAGCAATGGAACAGAATAAACATAGTAAAATGAGATGGTGGTGATTTCATTAGTTCATGCAGTTAAACATCATTCTCTCTCCTGTTTAAACTCATGGATCTAATGAAGTGGATGCATTGAAAAGCTTATTTTTTAAAAAGTAGCTTCAAGGTACTGTTCATTGCTGTTGATATGCTGTCATCTTGTAGGGATTAATAAATGTTACTACTGTCTTCCTGAGCCAGCTTGTATTTCATATTCAGAGTTTTATATATATATATATATATATATATATATATATATATATATATATATATAATACAAGATAAATTTAAAACTTTAAGCTCTTTATTTAAATTCAGAAGAAAAATCTTGACTACATTACTGAATTTTACAGTCTGGATGTGAAAGATGTTATCCAGTCTTAGTCAGGTGTTGCCTACTTTTTCAAGCTGTGGTCTTGGTGATAAGCATCAGTCCTTTATTCTTTTTTGTTTTTATCCGATTGGGGACTGAAATGTAAATGATTGATAAAATATAATATACATAATTTTCAATAGTTATAACCCTTTTTACATTTTTTTGTTTAATTTGTTCAAGATATTTCTTGTCCTATACAAATTGCACTTTTACAACTAATGGTTTAAAAGTGTCATATAAATAATGTGGAATTATAGAATGTTACTGTTTAACACCTTCTCCAGGTCTGGACGCATCATTTTGTTATGAAATGAACATAGAGTTTGATTCTGATAACCTTATTCAAATTATAATTTTCTGGAGATGGTTTAAAAAAATACTCAAAAGAAACCCAGAAACAATGTATATAAAATTGCCTACGTCCATGGCTACACACAGTGTTCATCTTGTCCTTTAGGATATGGCCCATGGAAGAAAGTCTTCAACAGGAAATGTTCATGAACATGAGTAACAGGTTTGCCTCCATCAGATATGGAGTAGTATCTTCTAAGAAAAATCAAAATTTTAAATGGAATCAAAAATAGCCCACCCAAATCTATCCCCGATTTTCCAATCAGGGTTTTATCGTACATTCCCACAAAAAAAGAATGAACAATTTTTTGGAAATTTACTGAAGCGGAATCATTGACTGTCCTTTGCTGGAAATGTTATCACCTGTACATCAACTTGAACTTCATATCTTTGGACGGGCTGCAAAATGGTGTTTATGGTAAAATCAAGAAAACACATAGTGCATTATAGCAGGGAAACCACACTGTCAAGTGGTAATGCAGCTTGCCATTTGTTTAGAGATCTTTCTTACTTAGCAGAAACAGAAAGCTTATACAAATGGCAAAGGGTGAACTTGTAAAATTGAACTGCATAATTTCATTTACTAGGCAGTTAGAGTACTTGAAAATAAATAGCCTTGACACACAAAAAAGGTATGGGGCAGCCACCTGTATACTTGAATCTTTGGGTACAAATGGCAAAAATTTTGCGGATGTGTACAGAATTGAGACAAAGCAGAACTGAATACAAAGTGGAGGTAGTCTTGCTTTTAAGTGATTCTGGGGCCCAGAACGGAAATGGCATTCTTGGAGCCCGAACCCGGGAAAAGATGCTTGTGGCCCGGAACTGGAAGTTACATGTTTGGGGTGTAGGGGATTCTGGAATTAGCGTTGTCGGGATCAGCAGAATTCCCATGTTTGGTCTGCAGAGATAAAAGAAGGTTTACTGCACCCGCCACCCTGGTCTGGTTGGTATTACCTTCTTTTGGTCCTTCTATTCCTCCCATGCGCAAGTGTGTGCAGACATGTAAATCCTTGTTTTCATGTTTACGGTTATATAACATTAAATCACATGGATTTAATTTGACTTTTCTAATACTGATTAACAGTAAGACTTGTTAATGTTAAAGTGAAACAGATCACTGCAAATATAAAATAATTAATTTCATAAGTGATAATAAAAAACATTAATTATAAGTATTTGACACACTTATTTTGTCACTAGTTATAAAAACCCAAATAATTAGTTAAATGATAAACCTGTCTGAGGTTCAGCTGAATTTAATCTAAATGCATCTACATTTGAAGGTCCATCTTGTGGTGAGTCAGTATGGTGACCTAACAAACACAATGAAGACAGAAGAACTTATCTTGTGAAAAAGTGATTATAAAGCACAACACAAGGGAAAGATACAAGAAAATATGCAAGTCACTGAATTTTCCTTGGATTTCAGTTAAATCAATTATTTTAAGATGGAAAAGTATGTCACAGGTGCAAATCTGCAAAAAAAGGAGTCTCAAGCTACAGGACTGAGATTGGAGGGACTGTCAGAAACAACAGCCTGGAGTGCTTCACGGTTTCAGCTTTAAGAAAGAGTAGCAAAGAAAGCTACTGTTGAAAAAACACACACCATGACCTCTCAATAGAGTTTGCCAAAATCACAGTGAGACTCTGAAGTCAGCTGCAGAAGGGTTTTGTCTGATCTGATGAGACCAAAATGAGTTTTGGAAATCAGACTAAACATGACACTTGGAATAACCCAAACACTGCACTTATCAAAACACATAAATCATGGAGCATCATGCAGTGGAGATGCTTATCTGCAGCAGGAACTGGAAGAACTGAAAGGCAGGGGGTAAAATAAAACCAGCAAAATACAATGAAACCCTGAATTAAAACAAATGTAGTCTGCAAGAAACCTGCACCATGGGAAAGATTTGTTTTCCACAAGATAAACCAAACATAAAGCCAAAACTACAGGAATGGCTTAAAAACAACAATGTGAATGTCAGGGTGGCCAAGACTCCAGATCTCAATTCAGCTGTGCATCTACTAAATACTCACTTGACCGGGGTGAATACTTGGCGATAGATTCTCTTGTGCTTTATACTTGTAATTAATTCAGACAACTTTCACAGAGATTTGCTTTCCCAGAGTTTTTTTTTCAGGTGATCAATATAAAAAAGCTATATTGGGGCCCACTATGTTTAATGTCATATTATAATAAAATGAAAACTTCCACGGATGAATACTTTTTAGAGAATAAGAAGATAGTAATCTACATATTAAAAATGCAACATGAAAAACTGCAAGCTGCAATTGCATCCGCTGTACCACTACTTACTTATGTAACATTCCCAAAAGACACATTGTCCCTTTACATTTGCAAGTTAATGTGAAACTCCATGGCAACTCTTAGTGCCCAAAAAGGAATTCCCGATATGGACCCAAATGAGACAGTCATCTTAGATAATTAATTTCCACATACTATTCATCAGTCCCGTTGGTAAATACTGAGTATTTTTGCTGCTGATTCCTACGCACACATTTCAAAAAGTTATGTACTAAGATTAAAAGTTGTTGAATATTTCAGAAAAACAGAGAGCATTGAGAACAATCCTCTGGTTATGTTTTAACAGAAATGAAACATTCATAGTTAACCTTCTTTTTTTACTGATAAACACAGAAAATTCTTGTTAATTTTTTTGCAGCTGCTTGCATCCCACCATTCAGCCTGAGGCCTGTATGTTTTGCATGTTAAGTCCTTTGCCCCAGCTCCCTTTCACAACTCAGCTCTTCTGGTCTTAATCTTCTTGCTGCTTTCCCATTATCTTTTTTTTCTTCTGACCCCTCCTATTTCCTTCCCAGGCAGTTTAGTGGCTTATTTTCTTTGCTTGTTTGTATTAACCCACCCCCCCACTTTGTTCTTTATTCTTTCCTTCACTTCTAAGCTATCTTTAATTATTTAGTCTCTGTTGCCCCTTCCCTTTTCCATCGTCATCTTTGGTGTGGGAACATAATTCTGTCAAAGCATCGTTATCATAAATGTAAAATTTTTTGCCTTTGCCAGAAAATTAATTTTTCAGAGCCAGTACTCCAGATGCATCTTTCCCAAATGAAATCTTTTCTTTGAATTTTTTCCTCTGAAAAAAAAATATAATTACTAGATTTTGAAATTATCTTAATGCTTTTTTCCTCCGTCTATTTAGAGGAAAACTCCTGAAAGTGATCCTCTTATTCTTTGCTAATAGAAAACCCCGAACACAACTTCCAGGCCCCATGTCAGCTAGATGGCCCACCTGCTTGAAACTCATTTGCTTTCTAATTAATGAATGTCAGATGTTTTTTTTAAACCCGCCCACAGAGAACAATATTGTGCATTTCTAAGCTGTTCAATTAGACAGTTACATCTCAATGACTGAGTAACTTTATAGTGCAGGATAAGCAAGCTATGCTCGAAATCCCTTTAACGATTACACATCGTTAATACTGTCTAACTTTAGTTGCCCCAAACCCTACACACGCCATGAGTTAATGAGCTGAGGTGAAACCAGGACTGAATTGATAGCAGTTTGGTAAAACTAACAAGCTGCTTTATAGCCGTTATGATGGGTAGAATGCGCATCTTTAAGACATTTTGAATTTTGCTATAAACACAAGATTCTAACTACCTGTAATTTTGCCATTTTATAATAAATGCAGAATATTAATATTTACGTTTATTAGGATTGGTATAGGTTTGTAGGTGATTGTTGGTAAGCAGTAAAAGCAAAAAGTTGACAACTACTGAATACATATGTGATCTTACATTGGCCTGATCAAGCTGCATGAATGCCAAACAATTAGTTCATTTTAGAATTAATGAGAAGTGGTCCAGGAACACACCATTTCTTCATCCGGCTGATGCTTTAATTTGTATTTTCCCCCATTTTCATGTGGGGTTTCTTGCAAAAAAAGGATAATGTTATATCAATAGTTATTTAGTGCCAATTAGTGACTATATAGTGTTCTAAAAATAGTGGACAAAAGATAACTTTTTGGGGGATTCACCTGCTAACAATGACAGAGTATTTTATAAGGACTGAGTCATTAACATATTGGTAAGTGGATGAATTTTATATTTTCTTGGCAGGAGAGGCGGAATAGGAGGAGTGAGGTAGGCAGGAAGGCATGGTATGCCCCTGAAGTAGGAGTAGCTTTAGCTGGTTTTACCTTCTGAAGGTATAGGAAGAGAGAAAAGTCATTAGTGCTGTTCATCAGCCCCTGTCTCTGTGTTTTACCTTCAGCTAAGCCCTTAGATTGCCTCCCATGTGCATGTGTGGACATTGTTTTATCTCACTCGTTGTAACAAAAGAACAGAAGTTATTAGTGCCTGGGAAGTTAAGTGTGGTCTGTGCTTCTTACACAGGGCTTGTGGGGATGCAAGAGATGAATATTTTAGAGGGTATTTTAGTGATCATGTTTCTGTTTCACTGCAGACTATATCAACCAGAAAAGAATAAAGTAGGATTTGTTTAATCAACATCACTAGCACAGATTTAACAATTTAGCAAGGTTTTCAGAACCAACAGACAGATAAGTGGACTGGTGTGTTTTTTGGACATACCCGCTCCATGGTCCACTTTAGGAAAAGGCATACCTTCAGAACATTGGTTTTGAACATAAGAAATTTGACAAACAAAGAAAAACATTCAGTCTATCTGTTTGTTTAGCTCAGCTACTGTAAGTTGTCCCATATCTCATCAGATTCTTCTTAAAGATTGTTATTACATGTCTCTTTGTTTTTTCCAAAAATTCCCAACTCTTTGTGTAAAGAACTTTTTTTCTGGTTTCAGTTTTAAAACACTTCCCTTAATTTCCACTGATGTCTTTATTTGCATGATTCACCCTTAAGTGGGGAGAATGTTGCTGGATCTACTTTATCAACACCTTTGAGGATTTTTAAATACCAGGATTAGGTCTCCCCTGCTCGAGACTAAGCAGGTTTAAATCTCTGAGTCTGTCAGGAGTACAACATGGCCTTATGTCTCCAGGATGGCTTAGTTGCTCTCCTCTGAACAACTTCAAATGCTGCTATGTTTGTCTTGAACAGTGGTCACAGATCTGCACACAATACTCCAGATGTGGTCTTGGGTCATTATATAGTTTGAGACATGTCCCTTGACTTAATTCACAGTTTTATAATAAAACTTAACATTTTATTTCTTTTAATTACTTGTACATTGCTTAGTCAATGAAAATGTTGCATCAACATAAACCTGTAAATCTAAAAGTTCCTTTTCAATGTGCAGCACTTTGCACTTTTCTACTTTAAACAAATTTTCCAGGTGTTTGACCAATTCTGAACCTTGTCCAGGTTAGAAAAAGTAACGGTCAAGGGGACCCTGGAGGACTTAAAACAACAACAACAACATTTATTTTATAGCACATTTTCATACAAATAATGGGCTCAAAGTGCTTTACATGATGAAGAAAGAAAAAGACAAGTAAGCATTAAAATAAGAGAACACTAATTAACATAGAATAAAAGTAAGGTCCCATGGCCATGGAGGACAAAAAACTAAAAAACTCCAGATGGCTGGAGAAAAATAAAATATGCAGGGATTCCAGGCCATGAGACCGCCCAGCCCCTTCTAGGCATTCTACCCAACATAAATGATCAGTCCTCATTGTATTCAGGTTCTTATGGAAAGACTTAATGATGACAGTCCGTGGACTTGGCCCTTTTAAACCATCAATGTAGGGACATCATGGTGCTTTGATTAGGTGGTGGTGGCACAGATCACCATCACAGAAAACTGGAAAAAGAACAGAAGAGAGTAGAGGTTAGTACGTTTTGGAGCCACCATGAATAGTAATGATAATTAATCAATTCTGGTGACACAGGTAACCAGTGTATGACATGATTTTCTTTTCCTAGTTAGAGTTCTGGCAGCTGCATTTTTGCACTTGTTGTAACTGATTTATGTCTTTTTGGGTAGTCCTGAGAGGTGTGTTACAGTAATCTAGCCGACTGAAAACAAAAGGCGTGAACTAATTTCTTAGCATCTTGCAATGTTATAAGAGGTCTAACTTTTTCTATATTTCTTAAGTTAAAAAATGCTGTCCTAGTGATCTGATTAATATGTGATTTAAAATTCAGGTCAGAGTCAATAATACCCCAAAATTCTTTACCTCCATCTTGCATCAAGTTTATTTTAATAACCTCATTATATTCATTATTGCCAATCACTAAAATTTCAGTTTCTCTCTATTTAGCTTTAGAAACTACTACTCATCCATTCAGAAACACAAGTAAGACATTGTGTTAGTGAAACAACAGAGTTGAGGTCATCAGGTGCTATTGATAAATACAGTTGGATAGCTGTGGTAGGTTACTTTATGCCCGAGATAATCTGACCCTAATGGATGCATGTAGATCGAAAGAGCAGCAGATCAGGATAGGGCCTTGTGGAACACCATATAGAATATCATGTGTCTTTGAAGTATAATTACCACAACTAACAAAGAATTTTCTACCTGCCAGGTAGGATTCAAACCAATTTAAGACACTGCCAGAGGCCCACCACTGGCTAAGGTGATTTCTAAGAATATTGTGATCAATGGTATCAAATCGGCACTCAGATCTAGAGGATGAGAACAGATAAACAGCCTCTGTCTGCATTTACCCATAGTCATTTACTACTTTAACAAATGCAGTTTTTGTACTGTGATTTGTTCTGAAACTTAGCAGTACCCCACAATTTCCATCAATGTCCTCAGAATGTGATTCCCAATTTAATCAAATGTCTCTGCTGTATCAACTTTATCAATGCCTTTGAGAATTTTGAAGGCCTAGATTAGGTTTCTTTGCATCCTCTACATTTAATGCCTATCAGAGTATGGCATGCTTTCAGGTCCTGGGCTGCATTCCACTGCACAACCTCTTGTACTGATGTGTAGCCCAATAACTGTTTTTAAGTTTGTAGGTATTCTCAAGGCTTTTTGTTTCTTTTCACATTCCATAGACATGCTTCTATTAGGTTAACTTCTAACTCTACATTTCTCTGCTGTGGGTTGGATAGGGTGGGTCTGTATCAAACTGGCACCCTGTCATTGGGCTGTGAGGCCACCAGGGAGCATTGCAGCACCTAAACCCAACAACACACAACTGCACAGATACAAGTCTTGGACCAATAGAAGGTTTATTTGATTAAAAACCTTACAAAAAAGGACTTTCACATCACAAATAACACTATCTGTGGATGAGATTGAACAGCTTCCTGTATCTGGACCCAGGAGTAGTTCAGCTACTTCATAGCCCATTGGAAGCACTTCTGGGTCAAATGGAAGCCCCAAAAAGTAGGGATCATGGATCCATGCAGCACCCCCTGGTGACCAACACGGAACCCAACAAGGGTGCCCCATGGGCTATGTTTCCCAGCTTGCCTAATGGGAGTCTGTACTGGTGGTTCACATGGGGATGCTGCCAACTAGAATATCAGGGGAGCTTGTAGTCCTGAGAGGTGGTCTCCCTGTCCTAGCATCACATTGGCCTCCTGGCAACGTTGGACCAGGACCAATGCCAGCACACCCTCTTCTTGTGCCTGTCTCTTGGCCAAGGCAGGGACGATCCTTGCCTTTCTTTTCTTGCTTCTGAAGGTTGGCCACCTGTCCAGGCAAGGACTGCTGAGACACCTTTTCACATCGCCGTTTATCACAACTGATTCCTGCTTTGTGCCCGACATTTCTGGCATAGGCTTCAGCTCTTCATGAACTGTAGATGGTTAAAGAAGCATCAGCAAATAGAAAGAATGATAAGGGATGTACACAGATCTTGTTTTTAATAATACTCTGTTTTCTCTGATTCCCTATAGAAAGAGTACATCTATAATTCAAATTTCCTTATGCAACCAGTACAAAGGATTTCTTATCACATTTCGTTCTCAAAGTAACATAAAAAAGAGAATTACATAGGAGGGAGAACATAATGTAAAAACAAAGAAAACAACAAATAACAATGTACAAAATGTGCAGTACACAACATAGTGATATCTGAGCTGCTCTCAGTATAAATGATAGCAGTCATACAATTCAAGTGTCCCTATTATTCACTATATGTACTGTTGGAATAAAACTCAATCTTAGCCTTGTAGTTTGGGCTTTGGCTTAGGTATCTGTAAAGATAAGAACAGTTTGTGCCTGGGGTTATTATAAATTTGAATCAGCAAAGTTAAGTGGTGCTTATGACAAGTAACCATAGTGCACCTCTCTAGCTGTGTTTTAATCACCTGTATGTTTTGCATTTACCTGTTTGTTAATAATTAGGTTTTCGGTGACATGCATCTTAACTCAGAACCTGTGCCCACAAGATCATTGGGCACATATCACTTCTGCTGGGTACACATGCTAACCAACCCTGGGTACATTTATTGTGGCGAGTTATTGAAAGGAACAGGTTTGAGTTATAAGAATAAATGTGTAAAAGAAAATTGTGCTTGTGCATATTTTGTTGTAGACATAAATTTCTGTGTCAACAAATGCTGATATCTCCGTCATAATAATCTTTCTCACCAATAGCTATCCTGTCCTGGAAGCAGTGGGAGTGACTGGCAAACTCTTAACAGCGGGTGGCAAAGGCCAA
>NW_024385014.1:0-8688 GCF_016835505.1 Polypterus senegalus
CCCGAATCCCGGAACTTTTTTTGAGGGGAGCTTAAAAATACAACCATTCGGTTTTCCGCCCCCCCCCCACCCCAGTCAATGAATTTTTTGTTTTTTATTCTGGGAAGATATCATACGGGACATGTGCCTTCACTGAAGGGCTTGAGGTCATCTTGGATCTGTTGGGGAAGAAAGAGAGCCGGTTTTTGTGAACACTATAATGAAATTGTTTCACATCCCAAATTTTTTATTGTCACAAAAAAATGTTTTTTAAGGGAGTCGGGATCAAAGATGATACAACCCAAGACAACTAAAAGAGTGGAAAAACACAGAGTTAGAAGATTATGACGTGATGAAAGCCTTGATTAAATGAAACCTTCAAATAAAAGTTTTTCACGATATTCTGAAACAACGTTTGTTGCATTCTCTTGATACTATAACCCACGAAGTGTCAGACACATGTACAAAAGTAATTTTCACACACTTAAAAAGGTAATCATGTCTATTGAATTTAAATTTTTTTTGAATGATGTACAATATTCTCAAAAACACAAATGAAGCTATCCCAATTTTAAAACTATGTAGTAAACACATTTGTACAGACAGGGTGTTTTATCCAGTTTTTTTGTACAATAATGAAGTATCTGCTGCCCCATGGCTACTCTCCCCACCCGCTATGATAACAAAGACAACACCTCTACTTGATAGTCATTACATATAAAAGGCTCTTACACCTCACAGCCATCACACCTCATTGTTAGCTGTGGGGTTCCCCCTTGAAATTTCCACATTCCTGTATACATCCACATAGTAAGGTATCTGGTTGTTTCACAAAATTTCCTTTGCATGCTCCTTTCCAAGCACTCTACCTCCTTACACCCTAAAAGGGAGTTTAGCTAGATTTCCTATACCATATTTGCCCGGGATACAGCTCTTTTTATGCAGTGTGGGAGTGCAGCTGGATGATAAATTGGACTGACTGCCAATACTGATGCTCGTGTAAGAAGGTCAGAGCCGTATACTCCTTATAAGGTTGGCATCCTTAACATCTACAATAAGATGCTGCAGATGTTCACAGGGGTGTGGCGAGTGCCCTCTTCGCTGTGGTGGGGCGGGGGAGGCAGCATAAAGAAGAAGGCGTCCACGCCTGGACAAACTTGTTGGGGAAGGCAGGCCTATTGTAGGAATGAAGCTGGACAGTTTAACATGTGTATCAGAGCGAGGCAAAGCAAACTCCTGTCAATCATGGAGAATCCATGCATCTAATGAATATCATCCCCAGGCACTCCATTCCCCACACTATGCATCTTTCAATTTCACCCGAGGAGTAAATGCTAACATTATTAAAAGTTATTTCTGCTTTACATGCATTTTTATTTGTCTTTTAATTTAATTTTTTTTTGCATCATATACTACTGCTGGATTATGTGACTTTCCCTTGGGTTTAAAAAAGTATCTATCTATCTATCTATCTATCTATCTATCTATCTATCTATCTATCTATCTATCTATCTATCTATCTAATTTGTTTGTAAATTTGCAGTCATATTTTCTACAGTGTTGCTTAACTTTATATCAACCTAACATCTAATAACTTTTCTATCTAATCTATTATCTATCTATCTATCTATCTATCTATCTATCATCTATCTATCTATCTATCTATCTACTATCTATCTATCTATCTATCTAAAGATGCTTTACTCTTGCACTGCTCCCAATCATCTTACAGAGCGAATGCTGTGCCCTTTCCCCCATGACCCCCCTGATCTTGTATGAGATTAACTCCTGAAATCTGTTCTGGAACCTCCTTTTTAAGGTGTAAGCAAATGTTCCTAGGATCCTTGAATGCGAGCCAGAGTACCTGTGTAACATTTCACTGTCTATTACCTATCCTGCCTGATTATATTTAAGGAAATATGCCAAAATACAGTATGCATCCAGCGCCTTGTGTGATCCTTAATATTCAAAATGCATGGTCATTCTGTCAATAACATTAACCCAAATTGCATGAATGCACTCTTTAAGATTACCTCATGGGTGGTGGGAGATGAAAGTTACATTTCACTGGCTAAAAGCTTGTAATGTTACCAACACTTTAATTTCAGCTGATATTGCATAGATGGATCGGCTACATAATGTAACAAATATTATAATGTTACAATATATTTGACATATTGATATGTTTTATGGGGTCAGTGTTGGCAGTGTTTCTAAAACATTTAGCCTTTCCCAGGATGTGTGAGCCAATCTCTGCCTGAATGCCATCTTCTGGCCCCTAGTGAGTTGGACCACTAGCTCTTCTGGTGAAGTTTCCAACTTAGGAAAATTGATAAAATATTTTTACTTACTAAGAGTAGGACCAAACCTGAGATTTTTGGGCCAGTTTTGTTTTCCTGTTCTGAGACATTTGATTAATATGAGTACAGATCCAAAGTTTATTGTACAGAAGACAAAAAAAAATGGATTTTATTTGCCTTTATTAAAAACCCTTTTTAGTCCAGATTTTTTTAAATGCATTACTTGGTCTCTTATTTCTAAGAAAGAATTATGTTGTAACATAAAACCCTCACCATACCCAATCTATAATTTTAAGAACATTTTTTTCCTTTAAAGCTTGACCCTCTTTTACCAATATGCAGTCATAGAAAAGCAGAACAATTGCCGAAGGCAGGCTGGTCCACTGCAAGTTCCATGGATGTACACTCTTTTCAGTATTCCCTGCGGGCGGTTTACAGTTATAGAGTTGTATAGAACCTAACACGCAACACATCTTTGGAATTGGAGGTAACAGGAGTCCTATGAGAAACTGCAGTTCAACAAGGAAAAGAATATAAAACTTCACAAGGTTATTTCAGTTAGTATCAAGATGCAATGAAAAACAGTGCTACCTGTGAAAACCCTTTTGTCCGCCCTTAGACTTTTCTCCTGTTTTCTTCATAAAAAAATAGTTTTGCTATGCAGCCAGCCAAGATGTGGAATGATTGACAGCAGAAGTGCTTGCAGGATAAGTTTGTTATCAAGATTACAAGTGCAAGAAGGCACCTTGGTGCTCATTGCTGCTTACTTTTCAGCTTCGTGTCTCATCTTTTGACATGTTTTTTTTTTGTTTGTTTGTTTTCTGTGTGATTATGTCAAAGCACTTAACAATATGTGAGCTTTTTTGCACAGAGGTGTGCGAGGCCATCTTCAAATTTTCAAGGGTGGACTCAAAGTTTTCGTTCACCCATGTCAGCATTTTGAAAGGCCAGTGCTGACATTTTTCAACAGAAATCAGGTTGTTAGAGATATTCACAACCTCCCTAGTTGTTTTATTTATAGTAGAGTAACTCAAATTATGGCATGTGTGCATTTTTTAAGAAACTTTTGTTTCATCAGTTTGCTCTATGTATCTTATTATTGTCAAGTAACAGATGTTTACCTGCAGAATGTAGTGACTTCTAAATGTTGTTTAAAACCAGATGGTTCCACCCTCCCCGAGCTTTTCCCCTCAGAAAATTACAAATAAATCAATTAATAATTTGAATGCCGAAAGCAATTACTGCATATTCTAATGCAAAAATCTTTACAGAAGTGTTACTACAAAAAATGACATTATCATTCACCTATTGAGGTCATTTTGAACAAAGCACAGAAGACTAAAAAAATAAGTGGGTTTTTGCCCGATGTAATCTATAATCCAAGATATTAATTCATCATACAGTATGAATAAAAGCTAGGGTTAAGCAAACAGTTTGCTTTTCTATGTGACCCCAGAAACTAGACAGTTTCCTTCTGCAAAGTTAATTATGGAACATTACAATGTCTTTTATATCATTTATTAAGAGTAACCTCAAAAATATCAAAATAATGCGTTAAAGGTGGAAAATACGTGATCACTCCTAGAGAGATTTTTTTGAAAGGACAAAGAAATTAGTCAAAATGCTGTAATGATAAAATAATCTACATTAATATCAATGGAAATACTGATAATCTTAAAATGACCCAAGTGACTGAATTTTCACTATTTACTGATAGAATGACTCAAAAGTAATAAAAGGTCAGCTTTGCAAGGAAGGATAAAATCTCAATCCTCAGAAATAAATATATTTTTCATTTCATTTGTCATTTTACTGCTTATCTGAGACCAGGGTCATGGGGGCAAGCATTTTTGGCAGTAAAGAGTCAACAATCCCTTTCACAGCCACACTTGGCAAATATGGGACCCCTGACCATCTAGGAATATATTTAACCCTCCCAGCAGGCCCTGGATCTTCCCTGGCGTCTACTCCCAGCTGGTCCATAAACCTCCACGGGGAGGCGTCTGGGGACCCTTGCATCAGGGCTCGACTAATTTCAATTGGTTCTTCTTGATTCTGAGAGTCAGTGGCTCAACTCTGAGCCTCTCCGATGCCTATGCATCTTAAGGAGGCCCAGACATCCTGTGGCCACTGTATCCTGCAGTCTCATCCTTTTTGGGCCCGCTCATGACCATAGGGAGGGGTAAGGATAATAGATCGACTGGTAAATCAAGAGCTTTGCCTCCTTGTGCAACTCCTTCTTTAGCACTACAAATTGGTATAGCCACTGTATGATCTGATCTACCTGTGCCTCACCATCCTTTTTTTCCCTTACTCGTGAACAAGACACTGAGATACTTAACTCCCCCATGAAAGAATAATTCACCTATCACACAGAGAATTCAGTCCATCTTTTTCCTATTTAGTACCATGGATTCAGATTTGAGATACTGACCCTCATCCCCCGCTGATTCACACTCAGTCACAAACCATCCCAATGCATGCTGGAGTTCAGCCCATGCGCCAACATGAACCATGTCCCTCGAAGTTTCCAAATTACTTTTATATACTTTGTTATGATGTGTTTCTCAAAAAATAAGTTAAGACCCTTGCATTCCTACTACCCCACCAATCTTTTCATAATCTTTTAATGTTTCAATTAGATGGCTCTTGGACTATTTTACACTTTAGTCTGGTTCTTGGGGCCTCAAACCCCATCTAGACATTTACAACTGGAAATTGAGTATCATGTTCAAAATATAAGTATGTGATATAGCCTCAAAGTATAACTTGTATCCATTGTACATGATGGAAAGTAAAAAAGATCAGTATGTTTGAGGTGTGAAAAAATGTCATGTGACAGTAATCACTGTGCAAACCTAAACAAATCCTGGTTAATGGTCGATAAAAAATAAGATTGGTACTGGAAATTTCAAAAGATTGTTAAATAGCAAAAAATATATAAACATGAATCAATGCAACAGTTTTTCTTTTGGTTTTTTCAGATTTGTCTAAAAATTTTAGGGAAGAATGAATACATGTTGGACCTATACAATTTATTGTTCAAAGTTTAATAGCTATGTAGTCTAATTCAATACAATGATATTTGAATTTCAGATAAACCACAACTGGAAAAAAAAAAATTTTAAAAATGAATTTTTTTAAAGGCCCTCCTGTGCTAAATAATTTAAAGTTGCAAGCTATTTTATTCTGAAAATTTAAAACCCACACATTTCTTCAACAACTTGAAACAACTGTAATTAAAATTTAACACTGATATTTAACTCTAAATCTTACTGCAAACACCTTCACTCAGTGTGCCTTGCTGATGGACCACACTAAAGCTTCAGGAGCAAGCCCATACTGGAACTCCTTATAGAATCTTTGAAGTGAACCCAGCTGGCACATGCTGGCAAACATCACCTTTAGTTTTGGCAGCAGGATGGGTCTCTGTGAATTCTCTTCTGGCAAAAGTTTTTAATGAGGGCCATAATAGGAGTCACATTTTCAGTCTTTCTTTTCAGGTCCTTCCCATTAGGAAAATCTCTGCCAAAGAATAAAACTCCTAATGAAGTAGCTCTATGTTTCATTCAACCAATGTCTTAAAAAGATTTGGGCGAAAAAAGTAAACCCATTCAGCTATAACAACAAATCTATGGACATTTGAGGATTAAGTAAAACAGTTTAGGAAGGGTAATTGACCGGGAACTGATCATTCATTATTCCAGGTAGTTTAAATCAACCGATTCACATTTTTGATTCATAACTATTTAAAAAAGGTAATTTATAAAATCCCTATTTGGGGAATTTATGCGAAGGATTGTCCTGACGCATACGGCTTGGAAGGGGCCAAGGTAATTAAAAGGAGTAAGTTTGAATGAACAGAAATGTGAAATCTCCGAGGTTTTTTAAAAGTAGGCTGCTATTTGAAGTTGTTACAATATGTGAACTAATTTTCTTTGCATAACAACTGGACTGAAGATTTTAAACATCTGGTATATTTGTCACTTTTCTGGCAAAGAGTTTCATTGGTTCCTAATCATCAAAGTTGGTTTATGGCTGTGTTACAGTAGGCCTAGACTCACGGGGCAGCTCTTTCATTGCATTATTTCCATTGGTGTAGTCTTAAACTTCCAAGGCGTATTCACAGTGTTGTTTGATTCATGAACTGAACAGACACAATTAAAATGTATCTCAGGGTGGGCCATTATGTTATAGAAAGTCCCTATAGTTGGTGATTTAGGGGTATTGCATTGTTAGGAAGGAATAGACAATGGAAGGCCACACTATACCCCTACTGCTGCTCTGACAGCAACTTACATGGTTTTTAATGACTTTTGGGAATAGGTCCTTGGAATTTCGGTGAAACCCTTGAGGTTTTGCAAAACTCTCGATCAATGGAGGACACTATTGCTTTATGAAGACTCTACGAGTCCCTAAGCCAGGACTTTTGAGTTGGTAATTGGGAAGAGAGGATGAATCCTTGGACAGAATTAAATGCCCTGAAAGGTAAGGAGAGACAGAAAGGTAGCATTGCACATATAAGATAAACATTTAAAAAGAACTCAAATCTCACACTGAAATATGCAAAACTGTTCTTTTTGTATAGGGGATATCAGGAACAAAGCTCAATCCTTAAAATGTTTATTAATTTATTACATGTACTTTTGTTTTTCTTTTACTCTGATTATTAAAATAAAATGTAGTAACTCAATAAAGTTCTAATTTTGATTTAGTTTTCTCAGTTTCCTGGTTGTCAGTAAAAGGGCCCAACCAATATGTAATATGTATTTTTCTTTAAAATATGTATTAATTGTCACAGTATACAGTATTATTAAATATATATGCAAATATTAAAGGTGTTTTTTTAATAATTGAAGATGTTTATTTGTAAAAAAATGTTTTTACAAATTTGAAAATGTTATGGTTTTAAAAGGGAGATAAATCCAGTTAACTAATGCTATACATTAGGCCAGTGAAATCAAACTTTTATTTTTTCATGTATTAGCCCCTAGTTTTGTTCCTAGTTCCCATGATAAATTACAAAACCTTTATGACAATCAAACATTATTTACTGGTGGCTACAAGAGGTTTTTGTTGGTGTTGGAAACTGTTTGTGATGGTCTTCTACAACTTGTAGGTGGTAGTGTTTCTGTTCTTCTTGGTTTGTGATGGCCAAATTGAATGACTGAATCAGTGCCACCCATCTTTTTCTTCATATTGACAACTTTCAGGTGTTTGACATTTCACTGAGCTGAAATATATGCTTAATTACTGTCCCATGAATCAGGATTGTCCACGAGGAAGTCGTGTGAAATCCCCATACAAAGTGAAAACTTCCTTGTTATATGTGACACAACATGTTAACCAGGTTTCAGCGATGCAGTTTTCCTCAACCATTGCTCCTGAGATGGATCTTCACACCATTCCTGTATTGTTGTAGTCTGTATTGCTGCTTTTTGCAACTGTTCTGTTCACATCATGGTACATCACCAGGGCTTTTCAGCAGCTGGAGGTCATTTCATGGAGCGGGCGCTGGGGAGGTACAGGTACCCCGCTTGATATACACCTTCACCACAAACATGTTGAACTGCTTAAGCCCAGACAGTTCCCAAACAGTCAAGTGAAACTGTGAGAAACATAAATCTTAGAGTTTATAAGTTTCTTTCCATCACTTGTGATAAGTTTGGTGTATTGAGTGGAGGCCAAAACAAACAGCACCCAAAATTTTGGGTTTTAGTTTCCCTTGGATGGTTCCCAATTTCGACAGAATGTTTAATGCTTCTTCTGGCCCGCACCGCAATTTATCTTCTGTACTCATGTGGACTTAGTTATTCCACACCACAACAAACACATATATTTGGCCCATGGCATCCCATTTGAAACTTGGCTAAAGTTCATGGATATGATGTGGAAAAGGAGCTGCTGGGGCCCTTGCGTTATAACTGCTCCGCTGCTCCCGTTTGGTGGAACCAAAACACTCAGCTGCACCTGCGTTGAGTTCCATCCGGTTGAAAACTCTCCCTGCCCCACCTTCCATTCAAATTTTCCAAAAATCCCTTCCACCCCTCCTAAAACAACACTCCTTTCCGGGGGTGGGGATTTTTCCCCCCAATGTCGTTGCAGGCCTGAAGACCACCAGAGAGAATGCTTCTTATCTGATGCTGAGCACAAAGTCTTTGTGTTGTCTTGTCCTTTTAGGCTAAAGTCAATGCTAAAACTTAGGGCCTCAATAATTGTTTTCTGTAAGAGTTTGCAATCAGTCAAAGCAATTTTGTTTTTAATTTTTCCTTTATTCTGTTTTTAGGGAATTATAGAGTCTTGTTCTTTTTCAATTCTCTGTGGTTTTCCAACCTCCCCTTTTTGGAAATTTACTTGTTATTTCTTTCCTAAAATTTCCTTTCAAAACCCCAAAGGGTTCCCTTTTTTT
>NW_024385015.1:0-29317 GCF_016835505.1 Polypterus senegalus
TCAGCACTGCAACCCCCTAGCACTTTAATTAGGGACTCACTACCACCAGTACTAACAAACATGCGGGTGTCCTTGTGACACACATGAAGTCTCTACACTTTGTTGGTTATATTCCATTCAGCAACAACCAAACAATGTTTTACTTCCACTGCATTTGTACACTGGGTGCCCTAAAAATTCACATACATAAACAAACACATACATCAAAACAGTATTTGCAAACAGGGTGCAAAACTTGGTTACCCAAAAATCCTGCCAACTATGCCAATTGTTTTATCTTGGTAGAGTTATATATATATTCCCTCTACTTTCCCCTATTGTATTATTAATATGTAGCCTTAGAATGCCTAATCTCACAGGACTTACCACTGTTTATAAGTATTATTATATATAACTTGCCCCACCTTCCCTTCTATATCTATAACCTCAGGCAATTAGATGTAGTAAAAAGACAAGCAGGAGTTAAGTTACACATAAAATAATGTATTACTGATAATATTCATAAATAATAACAAAATGCAAAGTACATTTGAATATTGGCAAACTATACAACCTGATAAAATGGTGATGTGTAGTTTCAGGTGGCACACAGACTTGTGATTACTTAAAATGTCTCTAAAGCATCATTGGTGCTCAGCTTTCTTCGAACAGGCCTCCATGTCTGTCTCAATATGGCTGAAGCTGTGCACTTCAGTTCATGGTGTGATGGTCTTCTTCATCAGATCAGTAAAGAGATGCTTCTTCATCATATGTTGGTTAGCAAGCAAGAGAGAGAGAGTGAGATAAAGCAAAGCACATTTGCTTGGGTTTTCTAATCATAATTATCATCTATTATTTTTTTGTAATTTATTTAAAAAAAATGTTAAAAGGGGAATTAAGCAAGTGAAAAATCACAAAGCATCAGTAAGACAACAAAGGAAAGTTCTCTCTTTACTAGCCTTGCAAATCCTACCACCCACACCCCCTTTATATTTGGAGATGGTTGAGAGATAAAACAAAAAAGGTGTTCTGTTAACTGTATGCTACCCTACAACAGTTAAAGCAAATAACACTGTTGTTAATAAGTACACCTTTCTTAAGAGATGTAGTATTTTAAGAACAGAGATTATTGTAAGAAGCTGAAAATTGTACCAGAATTGTATTATAAAATAAATTCCTCCAAGAATACATGGAACCCTGACCTTAGTTTTTTCACCAGATGCCAGGAAGAGCTTAGCCACTACAGAGCTTATTGAAATCAGCTTCTTATTTATATTTGAAAGGGATTCCGATGAAAAATCTTGAAGTAGAAAAATCTGTAGATAAAAGAAATAGTAATGCCCAAAGCAAGTGAGAGAAAAGTATAAATGGCTACAAAGATGTGGTTAGAGGGAATAACGAGAACCTATGAAAACAGTCTTGAACCTTAAAAAACATAGAGCAAATTACAAATTGTGTCAGGGCCTAAGCCCATTAAACAGTATTTCTTGGGGTTGTATAACTTCTATGAGCAATTTAGTGTTGAGTAAATTGATATTTTGTTGTTTTTTTTTTTAGAAATTTTTTAATTGAATTTAAAATTTAATCACATCCTAAGGGAGAGGAAGGTGCCAGATCTAAATCTACCTCTAATGCAAGTGAGAAAGGTTTCCTGGCTGCAAACAAAGGTAAGACATACGGCTTAGAATCAGGTTTGGATTAAAAACTGATTATAAAAACCAACTTAAAAAATGAATGAGATTAAATAAAGGATCTAAGGGAATGACATATGATTTGATGGCTGACCTTAGCTGTAGGTGAAAAGAAAATGTACAGGAAGGCACTGAGAATTTAGAGTAAAGGTCACAGAATTAAATGAGTTAAGACTCCCCTAAAAGATCACCAAGTGCAAGGATTACCGAGAGCCGAGTAGTACAAAAAAATGGGATGTGGACCGATATTTAAGTCCCTGTTGTAAAAAGTCTATGACGTTATTAAGTCTATGAAAAATGGTAAAGCTGCAAGCCATGACCAGATAACAGCAAAAATGTTAAAGCTTGGCAGTTTCTTGTTGTTAAATTACTAACTGATTTTTTTAACAACTGCTGGCAGGAAGAATGTGTACCAGAAGAATGGTAACGTTTTGGAGTTGCAGCAACTGCCAATGCATTACCCTTCTGTCTGTCCCCGCAAGGTCTTTTTGTACTGTGTTACTTAGGTGGTAGATACGTGATGCAATGGAAAAAACATTAACAAACAGAGCAAACGTGATTTCTTTCTGGTTGGTCATGCTGTGAGCAAATATTTACATTGTGTAATGTCATTGAACAATGCCTTTAGTAACTTTGACCCATATCAATAAACTACATTAACTTTATGAAGGCCCTCAGCAGTGTGTACAAAGAGTCACTATGGCATATTGTCAGACTATTGTATTCCACAGCACTATGTAAATGTCTTCAAAGATTTGTACCCAAGCTCCATTTACTGCGTGCAAACTAATATTGGCACAACTATATGGTATTTCACAATACTATGCAAATGTCTTCAAAGATTGGTGCCGAAACTCCAGCTACTGTGTGAAAACCAATATTGGCACAAATGACTAAAATTTGTATGTCAAGGTTGCACATTGTCCACCACTTTTGTTCTTGTTGGTGATTGATTTTGTTATGCGTCAAGCAGTAAACGGAGTACAGTGTGGTATGTAATGGATTGGACATTTAAGGCTGATAGACCTTGACAAGCTGATGACATCACACTGCTTTCGCAAAAACAAGAAACAGCCTTCAACATAATACAAATAATTTAGAAAGGACTGCAGGCAAGGTTGGCTTATGAATCATCAATGGTAAAGCCAAGACCATGAAAATCAATGTTAGTCAGCCAACAAGAACCCAAATCGCGTGGTCAACCAAACTCCACTTGAAGAAATCGACAATTTTACTTACTCTTGCAGTATTCTGACCAAGAACACCATTATCAAACTACATCTGTATAACTCTTATCGTCCTCCCTACTGTGACATACGCCAGCAAAACATGGAAAGTCACCATGCAAATAGCTCAAAAATTGAATGTCTTTCATCAGAGTTATTGATGAAGAATATTCTTGTCAGATATACAGATACATCTTTTAAAGCACTTTGAGCTTCATTGTTTGTTTGGAAATGTGCTATTGAAATAAATGTTATTAAATGCTCACTAAACAATGAGATCAAATTGCAGTTAATAATAGTAATAAAAACTTTATTTATATTGCAGCTTATCATACATTTACATCAACTCAAAGGTGCTTTCCACAGATTAATCAACAAAAACAAAGATATACCCCATTTACTTGTATTATTATTATTAATTAATACTATGATAATTTCTAATAAATACAGTGGTACCTCGGTATACGTCTGCTTTGGAATAAGACCAACTTGGTATATGTCCTGTTTGGACACAAAAAATTTTGCTTGGTATAAGACCTTTGTTTGGAATACACTTCAGCGTACTTAACCTTGTTTACCTCTCTCGAGACAAAGCCACGACTTGCTTTTGTATTTATGTATTTTAGTATTAAGCAGTGTTCAAATTATTTTATACAACCCCATCAATGTATAATATGCCAATAGCAATAGGATTTTTTTTTTCCATGGGAACGGATTAATCATTTTCCCATTATTTCTTATGGGAAAAATTTGTTTGGTATACGTCCTGTTTGGTATAAGTCAAAGGGTCTGGAACGGATTAAGGACGTATACCGAGGTTCCACTGTATATAGTATACCTAATACAAAATCAAACAGGTATTGTTAAGCAAAAATTTGACCACTAAAGTGCAAAACAAACCTTCATTCTTATAAGATAAAAGTTTTCTAATTAAAATATTTATACATTAAGGTTGACAGTAGAACAACCATATCTAATTAATATATATAAAAATGAATATATACAGTATATATCTGCATCTTACCTAGGCATATGTGCCTGGTAACCCATTGAGTAGAAAAAGTTTGATGTTATTAAAGTGAATGAAAAGATACAAAAGCAAATAAAATGGTCCATAGTGGTTTCAGTTGATTAAGGATGTAGATAAAGTTCTGGATTCCAGAATGTGATTGTTTGACCAGATAACAGATAACTGCGGAGGAGGAAAGAAACAAAAACTTCCTACGATAGGCCATATAAGAAAATTAAACCTCTGCAGGGCCACGGTTGAAAGATAGAAACAAGCCAATCGAATAGCTGGGTCTGATGGTAATCAGTTTCTGCATCATGAAAGTCAAAATGACCTAGGCTAGATGGTCACCCACCCTCCACTGGCACAGTTGATACAGTTAAACATAGTCAATAAAGGTTTCCAAGTGCTCCTTATTTCCTCCAGTACCCCCAGGTGGCGCCAGAATAGAGAGCACTTTGAGCAGGTAGTACCATCCATAGGATGGGAGACAAAAAACATAAAAAAGCAATGGATTGATGCTAGGTACTTATTAACACGTCAAAGAGCTAAACTTATAATCAAATCACTATATTATGATATAATTACTGGAAAGCTAGAATAAAAAAAGTTTTTTTACAAGTTTTTTGAAATGTTCCACAGATTTAGCCTGGCATATTTCTGTTGGTAAATTATTCCAGATTTTAGGTGCATAAGAACAGAAACCTGCCTCACCAATTCTTTTATGCTTCGCTCTAAGAATAACGAGCAAACCAGAATTTGCAGATCTAAGATTGTGATTTGGTACATAAAGACAAACATTCTCAGATGTAGGTAGGGTCAAATTGTTTAAAGCCTTATATACAAGTAGAAGTATTTTAAAAAGTGACAAGCAATTTAAAGATATTAGTTTTGGGGATATATGCTCAAATTTTTCATTTTTTTGAAATTCTTGCTGCTGCATTTTGGACAAGCTGTAGCCAATTCACATCTTTTTTAGGTAGTCCTGATAGGAGAGCATTGCTATAATCTTTTCGGCTATATACAAACAAATGTATTAATTTTTTGGCATGTTTAAATGTTATAAGAGATCCCATCCTTGCAATGTTCCTCAGATGGAAGAAAGCAGTCTTGGTAATATTGTTAATATGCGATCTGAAATGAGTGTCAAAGTTAATAATGACTCCTAAATTCTTGACCTCTGATTTGATTGATTAATTTTGTTTCTAAGATTCTCCCTTTACTGTCTGAATCCCTTGATTTATAAATTGATCTGGGCGCGTCTTTAGCATCACGCCGCTCCGAGGGACAGCACTTTTGAGCTGCTCCAGTTCGATTGGTGCTTCCCCCATCCCTTCTGTCATCACTCCATATTCTCGTGTAGGGCTTGCAATGACTTGGCACCCGCTACTAATTAATTATGCGGGCCCGGTTCACACTGCATCCCTCAATGATTTCTGATACGGTATCACTTACCTGTACCACCACGCGTGATCAATACAGGCGGCTCCCGATAAGAATAAGATCGCCACAAGTAATCATCGAGCTTCTTTATAGGAGCTTCAGCCACTGCTGCAAGTCATGACGATCTTCTGGATTATCTGCACAGCCTGTAAGAAACTGTGCATGGGCTGAAACAATTTCTCCAGCTTACACACGTCCAAAAAGTTATTCAGTTCAGCGGAGGTATGCTCAGGAGATCACTAGCCTTACCCTTCGCTGGGAGCCAATAAGCACGTCTGCTCCTGGCACATGCTCTGACGGGTTCCACAAGGGAGCCTGGGATTTGGAGTTCTTTTCACAGAGTTTTTGGCAGAGGTCCAGGTGCTGCTACTGGCCGACTGCAATCCGCCTTTCTAATTTAGCGGCCGGACCGTTCAGTCATATCCCATTCCCTATACCTTTATTTATGGCTAACAGCTTCGCCCGGCGCCTCCCCTTCTCCTTGGGGCTTCGGTTCCGTCGGAAGCGATGACCTCACCTACGGATCGGCGCTGACTTTCTCCTTCCCATAATCGCCGAGAGAGATCACGCGTGTCCTGTTTCGTGAATGGAAGGGACCCCTCCTTGTCAGGTGGATACCTTGTATTCCTTTTGGTTTACCCAACCTGTCCCGGGATAGTCCACGTGACTATTCTCATCCGAATAGGATTCCCCAATTTCCAGACTCCTAGATCGGCTAGCCTCCCTCGTCATAGCGTGACCATCCATTTGGTGATCCAAATAAATAACATTGAGCTATAACGCGTCTTTATGTGATCCAAATAAATAACATTCGGGCTATAAGCGCGTCTTTATGTGAACCAAATAAATAACATTCGAGCTGTAGAGTGCCTTTATGTGAAAAATTGGATCACATAAAGATGCGCTATAGCTCGAATGTTATCTATTTAACTTACCATGTCTTTCGAAAAATACAGCGTGTAATGCCACAAAAAGTGCATGCAGACTCTTTATTTTGCTAGAATTGGTAAGAGAATGTATCGTGATACACTGCAGAGCTATAAGCGCGTCTTTATGTGCTGAAAACAGCTGTGTCAAATGGGGGCATTGGGAAGGATCTTGAAGCGCGACTGTAGAGAATGAAAAGTGAAAAAATAAACCAAAGCTAACCTTTACAAGTATCATAAATTACACGGCTGTTACGGGCTGAAATCAAATGTATGTTTTATTCAAAAATAGTAAGAATAAGATCAGTTTACTTCTCAAAACAGAGTCGCGAGGGATCAGGCTTCGTGACCTTTTGATTACCAGTCAGCAGCTAATACCTTTACGCCAACGCGCATGTAGTGAATAAGCATCAGTATGGCCTGCTTAAAGGCTTTTTATTCTGCAGTTACACTTTAGAATAAAAGCTCATTTGTTCTGTTATATTTGTACCTTTTGTGAAAGTTTTTCTTTGATATTTGGACTTCATGCTTCATACATTATATAGTTTATGCCTACATTTTGTCATTTACTACTAGAATATGAAAAACGTTTCTGTTTTAAAAATGTGTTTACACATATTACTGTAGAAACGGAACACACATGAAATGCGTGTGTTCCAAACAACAATCTATTATTTCCTCTCTAAAACTCCACTTCACTCCCAGAAAATCAATCAAGGCATAAACTGGAAGAAGTTGGTGCACGCTTCTAAGTCGGTTGGGGAATGGAA
This sequence comes from Polypterus senegalus, assembly GCF_016835505.1. NCBI lineage: Eukaryota > Metazoa > Chordata > Cladistia > Polypteriformes > Polypteridae > Polypterus > Polypterus senegalus. Next base: position 7,045 of record NW_024385015.1, read on the forward strand.
TAGACTGACTGCTTGCAGCCTGAGGACATCAGCACATTTAGATTACAGCTCTACACCAGCGTCTTTTTGTCAGCGGTTTTAAAAGCAATTTAAGGTGGGACGGATCTATGAGTTTTTATGAGGCTCTGGTAATTCTAGTGTTAACAACACACTTTCTTCTTTTGGTTCTAATCACAGATAGTGCTACTATAAAAATAATACAGTGATGATCACTGATGATACCTGATGTCCAGGATCGGTGTTACATTACTATTAAGCCCCTTTGATATGGCTTCAAATCCAGCATATGGCTCCCTTTATGTATTTGCCTAGATGACATGCTGATTAAGATTGTACAAAAATCAGAAGATTCATAAAATCTCTTAACTTGGTGTCACCCAGATCACATCTATGAAGATTAAAATCACCCAGTGTTACAAACCTATCATAAGCCATTATTATTATCTATACTAATAAAAGGCAAAGCCCTCACTGACTGACTGACTGACTCATTCACTCACTCACTCACTCACTCACTCATCACTAATTCTCCAACTTCCCGTGTAGGTGGAAGGCTGAAATTTAGCAGGCTCATTCCTTACAGCTGACTTACAAAAGTTAGACAGGTTTCATTTAAAAATTCTACGGCTCGAACGGTCATAACTGGAACCTACTTTCGTCCAAATATGAAAATACGCATATATATATATGTAGCACTGACCATAGCCTGCAGCTCGCCGCAGTGTGAGGCGGTAATGCGTTTCAAGCATCATCACACCTCCACGTAATTGAGTGCCTACCCATATAAGGCAAATATTCGCTGGGTGATTTACTGTGCTTAGCATATTCATGAGTGCAGCTACTGTGGAAACCCTCCCTCAGCGAAAGTCGCGAGGAGAAACTTTTAAGTGCCGGGTCTGAGCTAAAATTAAATAAAGCCGTGGACAGATAGCACGAGATTTTCGCGAGATTCAAGTTTAATGAGAAGACGCAGGGTATAAAGCCTCGATGCTAAAGACCAAAGGCGAAGTCATGGAGAACATGGAAGGGCGAGTTCACATTATAGACAAAACTTGCAATGTGGGAGGCAGAGGAAAACACTAAGGTCAGATTATTTCGCTATCTTATTGGGAGAGAGCGGAGAGAATGTGTCAGTGCTGACCGGTGATGTAAGACCTGATGAGTTAACCATGAGGTTGAGTGGTGGGCTGTCAGGGCCTGCAAGGCCTTCTCTGCTGGCCTAAAAAAATATCTGAGTCACAAACTGATGTTAATTATATTTTGTCCATGAATACTTATTAAATAATTCCAAATAGTCTGTAAGCTTCCTTTCATAGCTTTTCCGATGGTTGTGCTGCTTCCAGACATGTATTTTCGTATTAAAGCATTTAACCAATTACATTTCAGCCATCATTTGTTGCCAGGCAGAGAGGCCTTCACAATCCATTCTGCAGATCCTCTAACACAGAATAAATGTCGATTAAACTGTTGCTTCAACCAATCAGATTTTGAGTTGGTGTCAATAGGGCCCTCTAGCAGGCGTCGACAGCGTCACCGTTCAGACCCATTGATTGGATAGAAGCTGATATGAGGAACTCTACGAGGCCACTGAGCGCACCGCAGGTGCTCCGAGTAAGATCCTCGCCGCACTACCACCGCAACTCCATTGCAGAATTCTGGACAATATTATTTGCCAGACACAGACCAGATTTCAAGACCACAAAAAATTGATGTTTGTCACACTCCTCAACCACTAGAAGTTTCGGGAATACAAGAAAAATTTCCGCATGCAGCCTTCTCAGTTTAACACAGATCCACGGAGCAGTTTTTGATCTGTCTCGGCTAAAAACAGAACTGACTGTAATGTATGCCATGGATGATTTTGCAGGAAATTCTCCCACTGATCTCCTTGACTTCCTTCATCAGAAAAATCTGAATGAGAGCATGGGGCAGCTGTACACATCGGTATATTTAGCGGTGACCATTCCATGTCCACTGCTTCTGTCAAAGTGGACTTTTTCAGCTCTAAAGCGAAATAAAACTTATGCCAGAAATACGACAGGGCAGGTTCGACTTTCAGCATTCCCTTCGATGGCGATAGAAAGGGACTTTTTAATGGAACTGAAGCGCAGACGGATAATCTAATACGACAGAGTAATTGAACTGTTTTTGAGGAAAGAGAGGAGGATGGATTTTGTTTACAAATAATCTGAATTTTTGGTGAGTAAAATGTTGCGATTTTTCCTAAATAATATTGCAAGTTTATAAGTTATTATTGATGTTTTTATGTGTGTAGTCGCTAGGCTGCAGTAGAAAGGAACTTGTTCACCCCTGGTTTGTCTATTCAATCAAAGGCATTTATTGTGGCTACAGGAGTTATCTATCTGCGATGCAGTGGCTCTTTATACTGTATTTCTGCATATTAAGATGTTTTTATAACCATAAATTTAGTTTTTGAGGCGGGGTTGATTCAGATGGAGCACTACTGAAGGCCTAGGTGTGAAATGCACAGTCCGCCACTGGACCAGATGATACGTAAATTTGATGAACATTACAACCCAAAAATAAACGAAACTGTAGAGAGGTTCAGATGATACTTCTCCCAGTGCGTCTCTCTAAATCCTCAGTGCGGGAACATTATCATAAGGCTTAACAATCTTATTGTTACACCTTCTACGTGCACCGAACCGTCCTTATTACGAAGTCTTCCTTGCTTTACCGCTGGCTGCTTCTTTCCATTCACCTTCCTAGCTCTTTATTTAAAAAGGGTTTTCCTTCTCACCTTTCCACTCCTTCACTGTCTTCTCCCTTTTCGTTGAAAATATGTGCCTCCTTGCCTTTTTACAGTCAGCTCCCCTTATGTCACACCATGGTATGTTTAGCACAAGTGTATATAAGCATAAGTACCGGGAATGCCTGTTAAACATCTTACATTCACGAGTAGCGATTGGCGTAGTGAACACTTCGATGAATGAAACCTGTTATCTTTACAACGGTTGACAAACACGGAATGTAACTTCAAAACAATACGTCCTCCAAATACAAACCTGATTGAAGAAATAATGCTAATCAAATCCTTGATGACAGCAACACTCATAACAGTGACAAAACAATTTCATTGACAATCAGGTTATGTTATTTTTAAAATGTTTCCTTTTCTTTTTCATAACTTCTTTAACACACTAATTCTCCGCTGCGAAGCGTGGTATTTTGCTAGTTACTGATATACTCCAAAACACACGTTACCTAACGTTAGTTAGAAATGGTTTACTATTCATATGAACTCAAATATTGTACGAAAAAAGAAGAAAAAACTAGGACGTTTCAGCTACTCCTATTTACTCTTTTACTATAGCTTCAAACACGCTTAGCAAGCATAACTGAAGTTATATGCCCTTAACCCTTAAAGCCGCCACAACCGGCTAGATTAAACTTTCCAGTGCAATTTGGCAGCAAGCTGAAGCGGTATATGCGGTGACGCATACATTCATTGAACTCCGCAACAGATAGAGTTGTTTCTCGGTGCAATTTGGCAGCACGCCAGAGTTGATCAGTCACTGCGTATATTCATTGAGCAGCCAGCTCATGAGCACTGCTGGCCCCTGCAGCACTGCAGCCTCACCATCTGTGGGATTTAGCCGCTGCACTAGATGAGCCTGCAATCATCAGTGTTTACCTCTGTGTGTTTGCATGAAACCAGTTCAAGCCCAGTTGGTTCGGGTGATTTATTTAATTTCATCAATGGCTTCAGTTGCACTTTCAACATATAATAATAGATTGTTGCAGTTTTTTTTTTTTTTTATAGTTTTTACAGTTCATTTGCAGTGTGTAAAAATATCAGTGTTGCAGTAATTGTGATGCTCGAACAGGGATGCATTAACCCCCAAGTATGCGTCAGTTTAAGGGTTAACTATCATTGTCGAAACCTTGATATACACAGAAAGGTAAGCTCTGCTTTGCATAATCTGCATTCAACTTTTCTTTTTTTTCGGTGAAGTGCTCCCACACTTTAGAAAGTTTCTCAATTTTTTCCATCTCCTTCCCCCTCTTCTATCCGACTCGCCATTGCAACCACGTTTATTTTCCTCTACATTCTTCTTCGTTGGTAGGACTGTGTGCAGTCTTGACAAACAATAACAAACGATACTGCCCCTAGACGTTCATGTAGTACATTGCAGTTACAAAAACCAATGTGGTTCTTTGTGACTGGATCCTCTGTTGAAGGTTCTGTTTATGACACTTCGACAATAAAAAATCCGCGTCAACTATTTTTTGTAGTTGACGTCGTTTATTACGTCAAATAATCGTTGGCTGCCCTAGGTACCAGCTAGTACTCCTGTTTAAAAGTGGTAAAAATAAAAGGCAAAACAAAAAAGCCAAAATTTAGCATGGTCAATACAAAAGTGCTCCTGAGAGAAAACCTCCACCCTTAGCTGCAGGTCCACACCGAACACCAACTTACAGTGATTTCTAGATCTAGATCTGGGCACCAGCCCAGATGTTTTCAAACCTTCAGCAGTGTTTTCATATCTGAATTTTACTTCATGATAAATCTTGGTCAAAGTTTTGCAAGGATTAGAGATCCATTTAAAATAGGTTTTCTCCAGCTGCCAAGGAAAGAAAAGTTAATACAAAGTTAACAACAAAGAATAGATTTTATTTTAGTGTCACTCTATACATAACATGCCATAACATTTTCAAAACTATGTAATTCAATTTAGGGTCATGGGGAAATTGGAGACTTTTCTGCCAACATTTGGTGTAATAATAAACAGTCCTGGAAAGATCACCAGTCCATTACAGTACACAAGGAACATGCACACATCCTCAGCCACACAGGGCCATTTTTGAGTATGGCCAATTTACCAAACATGCAGGTATTTGGGCTATGGCAGAAAAAAAACTCCAGTATGCAGGAAAAAAAACCCATGCAGATAATGCTTTACAGCAGTGGTCACCAACCTTTTCAAGCCGAAGATCCCTGACCTCGGCCTTAATGAAAGAGCAAGATCTACCTATCCCGAAGAATAGATGATAGAAAGACAGCCCAGATTGTACTTCCAACTTGAGGCCTTTAATTTAGTATTTGAATTGTATTTGAATTTAATATACATTAAATGTTCTTTTCTTTTTCTTTTTACTTAACTTCGGAAAGCAACCACCATATAATCAGATCATATGAAGTGGCACTGAACTCAAGAAAAATGCCATTGTCAGCAGTAAAGTGCTTATTCACTGAAGTTTCTGCGGTACCTACCATTAACATTTTATAAATGAACTGTTTTATCAACAAAATTATCAACAATCTCAAATTAAGCTAAGTGCAGTTATGTTCCCATCATATGCAACATCACTTTTCTCAATGTCACCAGAGAGCAAAACTGCTGGAAGTAATGTTACTCACTCAAGTCAGTGTGATGGCTGTGACTAAATACTCTATGTGAGTCCTCTGAAGTCTGGCTCATAGCTAGAGATAGCCAGTTTGAGGCAGTCTGTGAGGTGTCTGTCCCAGTAAAGCGGCTCCTGTATTTTGATTTGATTATTTTCATCTGTGAAAAATGCCATTTCACAGAGGTAAGTTGATCCAAAATAGGCACTCACTTTTAGTGCACATGCAGTGAGGAGCCGAAACTTTTCTCTGTTGACAAGTACCCAAAAGTCACTGTCCTTGAAGAGCTTTCAGCTCAATGTCATTTTGCAAATCAACCATCTCCATGTCAACTCCACTTGACAAAGAAAATACTTGCTGGAATTTGGCTGCAACCTGTTCTGTATCAAAGAGCATGAATGGGTTTGAGACAAATGCAGCAATGCATTCCATTCGTTTAACACACCAAAGCGCATATATTGAACTCTGTTGCAACTTTGTCCAGGTGAGCACAGTATTTCTCAGGGTGAAAACGTCCTTGTCTTTAATGCTCTGTGACATTTTTTCCAGGTTGGGAAAGTGTATGTATGCCTTCCGTTTTAAGATGTGTGGATCCAAACACCAAGCTTAGACTTAAAAGCATTCACTTTCGCTGATCATGTGTGGCGAGTTATGCGGTCTTTTCCTGGAGCTTGTTATTGAGTGTATTCAGCTTTGCTGATCAAGTCTGTCAGAAACCGCGGAGTCGCACAGCCACACACATCATCTGACAGTTCCTTGTGCTCTCCTCGTTTCTTGCAGATAGAAATAATGTCTTTATCTCAGGCAGTAAGTCAACAACCATTGGAGCACTTTCGCGGCTCAACCACCGCACATCAGCATGAAGTAGTAGGTCTCCATACTGCGCATCGAGCTCATCCAGTAACGCTTGAATAAGCCGCTGAAGTGCTTTGCTCGTGATCAAGTTTATCAGTTTGACCACCAATGACATTACGTGTGAAAAATCTACGACTTTCCTGATAAGGCCTGCTGATGAATGACACAATGATAATTTCTTGAACTCGGGAAAATCAGGGTCATTACGGCACAGTGCTATAAAACCCAGGCGACACCACGCATCGCCGGTGTCTCCGTCGGTAATGTACTACCAGTTTATGAATGGGGATATCATTTTCGCTACATATTTTTTTAAACTCAGTGTAAATATCCTCACTCGCGTTCTCTCCTTTAAGTGCAAAAGAGTGAGGAAGTCCTCTTTTGTAGAATCCTGGAAAGCCATTCTGACAAAAACAACAAGCTGAGCTGTGTCCACTGCATCCAGAGATTGGTGAACTGCAGTGAAAAATATTCACAGAGTGACAAGTCCTTTAACACCTGGCGATCCACGTCCTCTGACAGTGACTGACCCTCCTTGCCACTGATGCAGGGCCGAGGACAGCAGGAGTGAAGCTTTTATGTCGTCTTTGTTTTGAAATCCTTGAAAATAGTCTGCAGTAATGGCATGGCTTCCTTGAATAATTAGCCATCCGTAAAAGGCTTTTTGTTTTAGCCAAGTAACTACACGATGCTCAGTAGCAGCCTTATTTTGATCAGCAGATTTTCTAAAAAGTGATTGCTGGGCCTTTAATTTCGGATCTCAGCTCGTCAACTTTCCGTGCACGATCCGCTCTTTTGGTAGCGGTCTTTAAATTGGTGGTTGTATTGTGATGCGCTCCAGATTCCCTCTTTTACATAATGCTTGTTTTGGTGGCACAACATACATACACTTCTCTTTTACCAAGGTAAACAGAAATTCTGTTCCATTCTGGATGAAAATTGTATGTTTTGCCTTCTTTGTGGAGCCTCGCCATTCTAGTTTGTAGTATGTTACCTCGCTGCTGGCTATCACCATGGAGATCCATATTACCTTCAAGTTAATTTACGGGTGCTCTTCTTTTATCTGATTACACTTCATTGAAAATAAAAGCAGTTGGATTAAGAGATACACATGCTTGCAAAACTGAAAACGTTTTTATTTTGGACCGGACAGTGATAAAGATCTACCAGTCAATCACGACGGGTTGGCTGACCACTACTTTACAGTGAGCAGAGTGAATTCAAACACGGGGCAGAGAAAACAGTAGGGTCCTAATTACTACACCACCCTCCGCTTCTGTGTATGTGCAATTTTAGTATCTGAGTAATTTATTTAAATAAATCATTCTAATTATTTATTTTCCCTTTCTAGGTTTTAAAGAAACCGCATTTTTGTACAATTTCTTCAGCGTGGTCTGACTCATGCTATGGCAAAAGCCTGCAGTGCTGGCAGAATGGGCGATGTACCTGTGATGAGGCACCTGACCTTGAAAATAGAAAGAGCCTGGCAATGGGGTGGCTGTGGAGATAACCTGAAATACAGCAATAAGTTTGTAAAGGAATTCTTAAGCAAAAAATCAAACAAAGATTTACGGGCTCGAATGGATCTGCACAATACAAATGTGGGAATGAAGTAAGTTGAAACTTATTTATAACTCTTCATTACAGTCTCTTTTAGTTTCTTGTTGGTTTATTTTAATTGTTTTGAATTATAAACAAATATATTTACTGCTCTTTTGTCAAACCTAATTTTAAGTACTTATTAAAGCAGTATAATTAGCCGGGTAATTATTTTCAGAAAGGTAGTTAACTATTTTGGAATAAATAATTAATTTAGTTTCTTCACATACTGTAAGCATCAGTTTTTGACTTTCTTACAAAGCAGTTTTGATATATGGAATGAATGACAATAAGAACTAAAACTTAATAGTAGCTCTTAACTAGTACACTACAGTCCTAATTTATGTACAGTCTGTCTGTGTGTGTGTGTGTTGTTTGTGTGCATGTATATGTATGTCGTATATAAAACATATGGCCTATACTCATTGTCTCTTCTTTACACCTAATAAACCTGAATGGAAAGATATTGTAGAATCAAAAGGCGAGCTAATTATGGGTGCCTTTTGATAATACTGTGTATACTACTACTTCACATTTAGTGGTGCATCCATTTAGAGTGAGCCATTAATATGTATAACTTATGAGAATGCAGGATTAAAAATCATGATGCAATCATGTAAAATATACATACACACATGATGTCAGTTGAGAAAATAACATGGATTCATTATGGCTGATAAAACTGAAAAAACACTGGCCCTTTCAGTGTCTATAAAGCAAAAAGAGAACTCCTCAAATTGCACAAGTATCAGAATTAAAGCGGCTAAAATCAGGAGCTTATATTTTTGAGCTACTTGGACAGTTTCTTGTAATTGTAGGCTACCTGACTAAATATCCACAACTGCTAAGCATACCAGATAAAACTGCCTATGTAATAATTCAGAAAATGAAGTCAGTCTTTCAGGCATAGGATTCCCAAAGAGGTGGGGAGACCATGTTCCTTTCTAGATATGAAATTCAGAAATTTGCAGTGCTTGGGGAATTAAACTCACACACTCAAGTAGTGGAGAGTTACAACTTAATAAAGTGAAAGTAATAACCCAAACACATTTTCCTGGTGTACCATCTAAGACGCTCACAACTAAAAGAAGAAACACAACAGTTGTATTCATGTTCAGTGGCATCATTAAAGCATCATTTTGCTTGAAGGGCTTTAGCAGGTGGCTCCATTTTGTGTTGACTTTATGGCCATATTGTCTATAGTTGCTATGCCATTTGCTGTTATATGACACTATATATATATATATATATATATATTTTAATCATACCCCATATATTAGAGAGACAACAGGATGTTTGCCATTATGCTTTGGATACACACATTTTTCATGTGCCTTTTAGAGTAGTGAGCTTGTAGATGTTACTCTGTGAATTTGTTGTTTGATTCTCTTTCTGTTTCTTTATTCAGACCTCTCATCTATCCTTTGACTAAAGTTTTCCTGTTATAGTCCTGTTTTTTCCTGATCTCAGGTCATATTCTCTTGTTCTCAAAAGTGTTGTTTAAAAAGCTAAGATCAGTAAAATTGAGCAGTTCATATTGTGTAATAAGCTTTGCATAGGAAACAGATGAACAATCAGTTGCATTCCTCCTTTAATGAGTTATTTACTTGGATTGTGAGTTACAAATTCATGTTTTAAAAAGCGTAGGAAAATAATTTCTAAGGTAATGACTTAGTAGTTCCTTTGAGATTTGGGAGGCCGAGGAACACAGGAGATGTATGATTGAGGATTTTGGTATTATTTTGGTTTAGTTGACAATTGATGGCTAGGTGTCCTAAACTTGAGAACAGATTTAATCACCTGTTATAAATGGATAGGAAGTGCAGGCACTTGTTAATCCCTTTATAAGAACAGTCTTTGGGTGCCAGTTTGTTTAAACTGTATATTTAATATTGGTTGTTTTTGATTCTGTGAGTGCTATATTAGTTCTGCCTCTTATACCAACTACAAATTCCTGAAAATCCACTGAAAGGTAAAACTCATATTTCATAAACTGATGGGAGAAAATTGGAAAAGGCCATAGATAATACATCACCCCCAGTGTTAACATATACAGTACATGCATTGTGTTAACACCTAAACAATGACCCTTTATTTATTAGAAATAGGTCTTCTGTGAATATATTTTACTCAAATTTTATTTTCTTAATCAACTAGTTATTCTGCCACTCTGTCACATTCTGACATACTACAACTCTGAATTTTGAGTATGCTAATCATGGTGACAGCTGTACCAAATGCAGAGGAAGAGTTCCTTCAAATATCTGGTAAAATTCTCTCTCATGGGAGTCTGCTAAAATGAAAAATGGTTGTAAAAAATATCCAACCTATAAACATTTGAAAAGCACAGACAAGCAATAATAATGTAAGTAGCAAATTTACACCTAACTGTTCAGCAGTAGTTCTTTAAGTGCTGTGAGGCTGGTTTTGCTTGGGGAAATTTATAGTGTGATTAGCTTTGGGGATGAAAGTTACAACCATAACGTTTCTTTTGGACAGAACAGATAAATTGTCTGCTAAATATCATTTGCCACCACTACTTGTTAGTGCAATGAAGTTAAAAAATGTTTCAGTACAGGTGAAGTCAAGTTGGGGAGCAACACTGGTACAGTGTGCCGCACCACTACACAACAAAACAGCTTGGGATCCAGGTTGGCAACCCCTAGGGAACCCCGCGGGCCCCGTCCCACCCCGAATGATCTCTATCTGCCGTAGCCAGGTGTTACGGGTGACCCCCTTTGGGCCCGGTCGAGCCACCAGGTCCCCAACAATGAGGATCTTACGAGCTGGATCACCCTCGAGAAACGCCACTTGGCTGTAGTGCCATAACTGATGCTCCCCCACAATACAGGTAATTCTCATTTGGGACTCAAAGGTAAAAACTCATTCAACACAAAGTCAAACCAACGTACCCAAGAATTTTCCAAAAGACACAGTACCGAAGGAGTCCCGTCTTTGTCTCAGGTCACTGGATGGCGTCATGCTCACAACCATATAGCAAGACAAGAAACACCCGGACTCTAAAGACTTGAACCTTCCTCGTTTTGTATAGATATCGGGGGTCCACACCCCTTTCCCGTGACCTCATGACCCCATGCTCTCCCAATCCGTCTACGCTTCAGGAAGAGTCACCAGAACATGAATGTCACTGCCAAGGATACTACAGTACACATGCCAGGGATACTTTCAGTACTAGGCTAGTTAAATATGATAGACTAGCATGTTAAATGCACTTGCTAACTTTATTTAGTCCGAGTTGCATTTAGTTTAAATCTTTAACTGTGACCTTGTGGATCTTGGGAAAAAAACTTGGCAGTTATCAAAATTGATAGAAACATCCTGTATAAAAATATCAGCTTTATAAATGTTTGGGTTTATTCTCAACTTTAAACTGTAAATAAACCACTATCAATATTTTGGCCAGGAAGGTTTTTTTTTTATTCTAGCACAGTTGATGCAACAACTGAAGAGGTTTGCAGCATAGCATCATGCAGCTGTTGCCTGCGGGGAAGCTTGTTGCTGGCATGTTGTCTTTTTGTAAAGAAACTTTTTAGTTAAGACTGCCAAATATGCAGACCATACAGCTCAGCAAAATCCTGCTTTTAACTTTAAAAAAGGTATATCGTTTTGGGAGTAAAATTTGGGCTCTTTCCACTTTTTTCTCTTAAGTCAGTGAGACAGGTTGATGTCTGTCCAGCCACTCTCATTTGCAAAAAGGGTTAGAGTTAGAAGAAAAAGTGCACCTATGAAGTGTTTTTTCTGTGTAAATATTTTCTCCCACTTCTTTATTTTCACGATGAGAAAAGATTAATTTTTTAACAGATTAACTGTTCTGAGAGACTCAATTTATGGTGAAAGAACCATTTGCACAGGATTTTGATGTATTATTAATGTTCACTATTTGGGGGTAACGTACTGGCACAAACATCTAGGGTTGCTTTTAAAAAGTGAAAAGGTGTGGATAAATGTCTAGAGTTTAAAATGAACAAACAGATTTACATGCACATTGTCATTCCTGTCTTAGCAGTTTTATAAATAACGTAAATGTTTAACAGATGATGCGAATAACAAGAAACGGGAATTAAAAAAATGCTCATTGTGCACTCATGGCTGTTAAGAACAATGCTGTACCAAAGTCGCAGCCAAAATTAACTAATACAAAAAGGCTTAGTTATAGTCATTTAATGCTCTGCTGAAAAAGTATAGAATATTGGTTTTGCCCAGTCTTCTTTCAAGAGTTTCACATCTCCTGCAATATGATTTCAATTGATATCATTAATACTTGTAAAAATTACTAAGGTGCTGTATGAAAAAATATTATTATATTTATGTCTATGAATAACATCCATCTAAATTTTAAAAAGATGAATTTAAAACAAAATCCGGGAAAACAGTCTTAGAGGGGATTTACTGTAATATTATTTAAAAAATAACCCAAAACCCTAATTATTTGGCCTTGTTTCAATTTGGGACTGCTGACATAAAGTTATTTGAATCCAATAGTCAGACATATAATTTTAATGCCTTTTTAGTTAAGTGTTGTATTGTTTGTCTTCTTGCTACAGCTTTTTAGTTTGGCTTTTTATATCCTAATGTTTTAAATTTCTATATTTATTTTAAATCAGCTACACACTACATGTCTAACTGAACTATTTGGATAAAAATAGTTATTAGATTAATCAATTTATTCATAAATAATTTTTAGATAATTTGGCAGCCCTAAATAGAAACTCTTGAACCTAAAGTTGTATTAGAATTTTCTTCCTTTAAAGTTATCACCTATTACTTCATTTGTAAAGAAATAACAGCCTGGAGCAGGGCTTTTTTCATGCTGTACTAAAGAATTCAACCACTTACCTGTTGTTTGACTGAAATTTTGTTTTTGGAGTATCAACTGCTTCATGTTCAGCAAAGAAGTATTTTTCATTCCATGCACTATTTATATGATAGCTAGAATCTAAAGCTGTTGGTAAGTATACATAAACCATTTGGCTATTGATACACACTTATCAGTAAAGAGCAAACCAGGCTAAATGTCTGAGGTTTAATCAGGAGAGGTTCTACCAAGATCTTCTATAATGATATTCTAACCATTTATACCTGATCTGGTGCACCTGATTCTCTTTTAAAGTATTTGATGTAGTGATAAATTTAAGGTGCAAAATTTGTGTTTATGTTTATGTAAAGTATACAATAGGCTACAAAATAAAAAAAATGGTAATGTTTTATTTAAATTACATGCCTTTATATGTAGATACTGTTTACATAAATTACGAGCCCTAAAAATTGTAGCCCCGCCCCCCTTTAAAAACGCTTGCACCTCTCCTTCAGCGTCTTATGTCCTCCAAATGTGTTATAACAGTAAACACAAGCAGCCTGCTCGCATCCCCCCCCCCTCACAGTTTTCCCCCAGCTCAAATCTATTTACCTGTGTGTCAGTTGCTTACAATACAATACAATACAGTGCTTTTTTGTTTACCCCAAATCACACAGGAAGTCCCAAAATGGGTTTTTAACAGGCCTGCCTTTGACAGCCCCCAGCCTTGACTCTCTGAGAAGACAAGGAAAAACTCCCAATAAAAACCTTGTAGGGAAAATGGAAGAAACCTGGAAAGGCAGTTAAAAGAGAGCCCTTTTTTCCAGGTAGGTTGGGCGTGCAGGGGGTGTCAAAAGTGGGGGGTCAATACAATACAATATACACAACAGAACAATTCCTTAAGACAGATAATAAAAATTTTAGAATTACGGTTTAACAGTAGATGATATGACATAATTAGGTTTGGATATTTTAGTGTCCTGGAGACCTCATCCATCTAGCTGCATCTCCATTTGGCCATGCCACGGCTGAACGTTGTTCGATGAAAGGACCCTCTTCCCATGATTCCTGTGATCCTCCATCAGGATGACTTTACCTGGGAGGAAAACAACTTGGCAGGGGGGCCCGTGGCAAATGGCCACATTTGGGAGAGAAAATAAACAGAATAGGTGAGGTTAGTATTCAAATATAATTATTCATGTTACTTATGTTATAGTGTAATGACTAACAACAGAGATGCAGTATGTACAGTTAATAAACAGCTCTAGTCAGAATATCTAAACTGAAGTAGTGAGTCTTCGGGGGGGATGTAAAGGCTGAGCCCGGGGCATCTCTTATGGAAGCAGGAAGACCATTCACAGTTTAGGGGCCCTGTAACTAAAAGCTCGACCCCCCACTGTTATTTTATTAATCCTTGGAACCCTAAGCAGACCGGCATCTTGAGATCTTAATGTCGCCAGGTTTGTAAGTCATGATAAGTTCAAACAAGAAGCCGGACCTTGGCCATTTAATGCTTTATATTTTAAAAAGGAGGATTTTGAAATCTGCCTGAACTTAACTGGGAGCCAGTGTAAGATTTAAGAACTGGGTTATGTGTTCATATTTTCTTGTTCTTGTAATAATTCTTGCGCGGCATTTTGGATTAACTGGAGGCTGTATAGAGAACAGTTTGAACAGCCAGTGAACACCGCATTGCAGTAGTCAATCCTACTAGAGATAAATGCATGAATTAATTTCTCACATCCTGTTTATTTAGAAAGCGCCTTAATTTCCTAATATTTTAAGATGAAAAAAACATGTTTTGGACTGACTTTGTAATATCCTTTAAATGACATGCTAAGTCAAGAAAAACACCTAGATTGGGCTGATTCAGTAAAATTAATTGGGATTCCAACTGAGTTAAATGATGACAAAATATTGCTGTGATCAGCGCCTTTCCCCTCCAACAATTAACATCTCTGTTTTATCTGTATTTAAAGACAAGAGTTCTCATTCATCCATTCCTTTAATTCACTAACACAACTAATTAAAGACAACATCGGAGAAATTTTCATTTGATTTAAATGAAAGTATAAGGGGGTGTCATCTGCATACAAAAGTGAAAATTAACTTTATTTTTCCTAATGAGAGATCCCAGTGGAAGCATGTAAAGTGAAAACAGTAAAGGTCCCAGTACGGGAGCCCTGCGCCCCATATTCAACTTCTGTGTATAATGATGGAGTACTGTCTGCACTTTCTGTACATACGGGAACCCGATTGATAAATAAGAACTGAACCAAGAGCACGGGCCTGTGCCCAACATGTTTTCTAGCCTGTGCAGTAAATAGAATGGTCAATGGTGTCCCAATGCTGCCTAAGTCCAACAACATAATTACAGTGGAATTTCCTTCATCAGAGGATATCAGAATGTCATTTTACAACCCGTGTTAGTGCCGTTTCTGATTATGACCAGTCAAAGCCGACTGGGAAATTTTTCAAATAAATTTAGTCGTAATGTGACTGAAGTGACTGTACTACTTTCTCTAGTATTTTGAGAGAAATGGTAAATTTGAAATAGGCCTATAGTTATTTAGTATGTGTGGGGCTAGGTCTGACTTTTTAAGTAAGGTTTAATAACTGACACTTTAATTTCATCAGGTACGGTGCCATGCAGTAATGAACTATTGATAACTGGTTAAAATAGGTAAGAACATCCATTGCACTTATTACTAGTTTTGTTGGCACTGGATCTAGGGAACAAGTAGTGGGCTTCATTTTAGTAATTAAGTAAGACTTCCTGCTCAGTTACAGGATTAAAATTATTAAAGTGTTGAATGAATGTGACAGGGTCTGCTAAGCTAGTATTTGGTTTGTACTAGATGTGAGATCTGGGATCTTATATTTTAATTTTTTTATTGAAGAAGTTCATAAAATCTGTACTGCTAATATCTGTGGTATTTTTGCACTGTAGATCTGAATTCCATTGTTAATTTAGCCACCTTAAAAAGTACCCTAGATTTTTATTATTGCTATCTATTAATGTAGAATAGTATTCTGAGCGAGCTTTAAAGAGGGCCTTTGATATTTATTTACATTCTCTGTCCATGCAATTTGAAAGACATGTAGCTTTGTTGTTCTCCATTCGCTCCAGTTTCGACACTCCCAATTTAAGAGCTTAGTATTTTCATTAAACCAGGAGAGTTTCTATGTGCTTTGATCACTTTTTTTAGGGGAGCCACTGTGTCCCGAGACTTCAAGGTCACATTATAATGTGATATTAGGTGATCTAAATTGTTTTCCACGTTACATTTGATGTTAACTTATCTAAATGGTTTTCCACAATACCTCACTTACTCCCAAAGGGATCTATAAATTTTGAAGCAGAATTACAATCTAGATGTACTGTCTTTTTTAATCTCGCGGCTGGCATAGGCAGAACTAAATCAACGTAATTAAGAGTGAAAATAACTACATTTAATGGAGTAATTTAAATTTTGAATTTCAACTTTGTAAGTTATAATTAAATCTAATGTATGATTATGATTATAAAGGGTTTGGGCCTTTGACAATCTGACAAAATCCTACTGAATTTAACAATAAGTAAAACATTTTTCTAAAAGTGTCAGTTTCCACATCAATGTGTACTTAAAACCCCCTCAGAACTATCGTGATCATAATTTATAGCCAAATCAGACAGAAGGTTGCTAAATTCAGTCATGAACAATGAATATGGCCCTGTGGTCTGTAGACTACACTATAATTGTGTTGAAATCTGTTTTAATATTTAAAATGAATGCCTCAAGGATGTAAAGTTGCCTAAATTTTTAGGAGTGATTTGCATTTTGTTACAATGAATTATTCCAAGGCCCCCTCCTCCCACCAGAATCTCTAGACTTATGAAGGCAGTATCCATCTGGTGAGCCTCAGCTAGGGAACAGTGTCATATTTACTAAGCCGGTTTCAGTAAGAAGACACAGATCAGATTTTGTATTAATATAATATCATTTACCAAACAGCTTTAGTGCCAAGAGAGGCGAATGTTCAAAAAACAACATTTAAAACTGCATGGTTCTTTCTGAACTGTTGATATATTTTTTGTTTTAATTTGAATTAAATTTCTATTACAGATGCCCTGGTGGAGGGTCTGGTTTTTTTCCTTGGTCTAATTTTACACCTTATTTTTGGTTATCAATTAATTTATGGTTTGTTTCAAGACTAAATTTCTGGATGCCCACAACAGGGATTATGGTAACAGCTTCAGGAAATAACAGGTGGGATAAACAACAGCCTGTGATTTAAGATCACATGACTGCGGGCCCGGGTGGTGCTCTAATCAGTCAACCCGGCATTTTTGCTGCCATATTTTGGGATAATACATAAGATCCCCCAGTTAGGATGAAGACCATCTCATCTGAAAAATCAGGCCTTTTCCCCAAAAAACATCCCAATTGTTCAAATGCTATGCTTTATTTAACCAGGTTTCTAGCCAGCAGTGAAAGGAATGCAAACTGCTATAAATCACATCCCCCTATACAATCTTGGTAAGGACCAGATACAATTAAATTCACATTTTGTTTTAGCTTTGGTGCATAAAAGATGAAGTTCCGCTTTAATACCTCAGATTGCTGTAAATAAAAATCATTAGTGCCGAATGCAGCAATAAGGTAGATATTCATGGCAACACGGTCCAATGCGGCCTTTATGCCAGAAATCTTGCCCCGCAAGGTACTTAACATTAACTGCTGGTTTAACATAGTTTGGAATTCTAACATTCCCGCACTATGGAATCGCCAATTATGAGCACTTTATTATTCTCGTTTTACAGGGCGCCTGGAGAGCTGAGAACCTGTTCTGGGTCCCATGGGAAACCGGGGGCTGGGGACTAAATTTTGGATTCTTAGACCCCCCTCTTATGTTTCCCACTGCCCTGTGGCTGAATTGGTGCTGCTGATTTGGCCGCACTGACTCAGTGGGGCCTGGAGAGACTGAAGCCGAATCCCGATGTAGCTGAAATTTTCTAAACAAACCAGTATCCAATTTTCGGTTTGCCTTTAAAGCTATCAGATTCCTAAGCGTCCTCCACCGCGATTTTGAAACAACCTAAATTAACTAAACATTTTGGCAGGGTGAACTATCTGACCCTCGGCCGAAACCTGAGCTGTACATACGCAGGCACAAACTTAAGCCCCCAAAACAGATGAACTTCTTTTGAAGCACTTTCCTTTGGGCTTCCCTCTGTTAGCTTCCCGCCGCTTTTTGCTTCCCCACGCCCCTAGCGCATGACCCCCTTTTATTTTTCCTTTTTACTTTTTCCTTTTTTTTTTTTCACTGGTTTTTAGGGGGAAAAAGCTTTACCCCAAAAAAGTAACTTTTACGGGTTTAAAGTTCGGCCTACGGCCTTTTGGAATCTGAAATCCGCCTAAGAATTGGCTACATTCAATTGCGTAGACGTTTGGAATCAATTTCCCATATCGCATAATTATTTTCTCTTCCCAAGCCTGGGAGTGGAACCTTTTGTCCGCATGACCAGGGTCTGGGGACTAAGGTCAACGTTCTCATCCATGCCTTTCGGTTTGCTGCATTTCGTCCTGACCTGATGAGACACCAATCTAATGTAGTACTAAACATGCAGGTGACAATTTTGATTGCTGGCCGAACCTAGCTGTACCTACCCTGCAGGACCCAATAAACGCGTTCTTTGGCAGGAGAGATGACTTACAGGTCAAATGACATGTATCCTTGTACAACTATAAAGTGCTATCAGTAGAACTTGTGTATGAAAAGTTAACCACCTTGCCGTCGTTAAGTTCACCACCAGCTAGTTACCGTTTAATTCTCCGCGCTTTATTTCATACCGTATTTCCGCAGCCGCCTTTACCTCAGGTGAACTTGCTGGTAAGCTTCGAAGGGCTACGTGCCTGTGGGAGCGCCGCGATCCTCTCGTGATCCGCTCGCTTCCGCCCTGATTTTCCCGCTTCCGCCGCTGATCCGCCTCGCTTCGCCGCTGATCCGGCTCTCTCGCTCGCTGATCCGCTTCTGCTTCCCCGCTGATCCGCTTAGAGTTGTATAGAGTGAGAAGTCAAAAAATACACCTTTTATAAATACTATTGATTTTGAACACTTCATTTCATGTGTGTTCCTTGTATACCATCTATGTAAACACATTGTTAATACAGAAACATTTTTCATGATTTAGTAATAATTGACAAAATGTAGACATGAAGTTATAATGTGTGAACTGTATAAATATCAAAGAAACACTTTCACAAAATGTGACAAATATAACACAACAAATTGCTTCACATTCAAAAATATAACTGCAGAAAACAATCTGCTTTAGGATGCAATTGACATTATCTAGTTGGTGACAGGCGTTGTATGAAGGGATCAGCTGTTGACTGGCGAATCAAAACTTCACAGGTTCGACCCGAAGGAGTCCATTTTAGAGTGAGCTGCTCATATTCTTACTATTTTAGAATAAAGCATACATTTGATTCAGTCTGTAACTAGCCGTGTAATTTATGATACTCATAAAGGGGTTAGCTTGTTTTTTTTTTATTCAGTTTATTCTCTGAGCCGCTCATATCCCAACTCTCCCCACCACATTTGACACTGCTGTTTTCACTAGACATGCTATAACAGAGGTGACGCACGGTTCTCATCGATTAAACTACACTTTTACCATCGCTGTACTTTGTATATGCACACTGGAAGCTCTGCACCTCTCTGACTGTAGAAAGTAAGTAATAAATAAAGGTAAATGGGTAAAAACATTCGATCTGACTTTTATGTAAGTAACATATAAATGTTAATGTTGTACATGCACCATACTTTGTATGTAAGAGCCAGATCAACTGACATTCTCTGATGTAGAGGATAAAGCTGACACACAAACGCTGGTGAATCTGCATTCTTCAGATCTCACCATCACTTATTTTTTTATTCAGTTTTTTGAGTGTTCCTGCTGTACTGAATAAGCTCACACCTTCGTGCAGATGTCAGCAGCACGAGTAAAAAAGAAAGAGACAAATATATGGGACATTGATATAAAATTAATCAGAAACATCATGCACTATGGGTAGGGAGTTGGATGCAGAATGCAGCTAGAGAATAAAACTGAATTAAAAAACCAAAGCTAACCTTACAGTATCATAAATTACCGCTGTTAAGACTGGGAAAAGGAGATACTTTAAATGGACACCCCCACGAACCCGGGAACTTTGATTCCGTCCGCGCCGCAAACTGTCGCCGAATTTATCCCCCCGGGTTTTTAAATTTTTAAAAAAAGGATTTGTTTGGGTTTTATTTTTACCCGGGGAAAGTGTTTTTTAAAAACTTAACATTTTCCTTCAGTCTCATTTTTTTAATTTTTCTTTCACCACGCAGTTGGGGGCAGTCAAAGAGCAAAGGGAGGAATCTTGCAGACAAAGGGGAAATCCGGGTCACCGAATTTTTTCACCGGCGGGAAAAAAAACCCTCCATTTCCCGCTTCAAAATGGCTGCAAGGGCCCCCGTCCACTCCTGATTCCTTGGGGTTAACAATCCCTTAATTCTGTCTACCCTGATGGCTTTTGGGTTTCCTGTTCCCCTTTTTTTTCCTTCCTTAACCCTTTCCTCTCCCACATCTTCTGCTATATAAATTTTCTTGTCTACATTTTCATTCATTTTTTTTCCAAAAATTTTTTGAAACACTTTTTATTTCAATTGTCTGACAAATATAGGGGCAATCCCCAAACCTTTTTTTATTTTGAAGACTCTTCTTTTACATACAAAACATAAAAAAATTTTTGTTTTTGGATTTTTACTGTATAGATTTTGTAACCGGGAAAACACATGAAATGCAAGTGTTCCAAATAATGATATGTTTTAAAAAGGTGCTTTCCCCTTCCCCCATCAACTCTAAAACCCCAAAAGGGAAACGGGAGGGCCGGAAAAAATGTCGGGGGGAGGGTGTGATGGTGTTTGCGTTTTCAACACTTTAAAAGGGCAAAAAAATGCTGGGGGGGGTTTTGATTTCAGATGTTTAATATATGTTTTAGGATTAAAAAATAATTCATTTTTTTCACCGAACACAAATTTCAAATTAATGTGAAAAAATGAGTCTCAACACACTGAAAGGTTTTGGGGGCCCCCCAAAAATTGTCCCTGGCTGCAAAAGGGTTTTAAATAAGCACTGATGTGCATAGATTGAGCTCAAACTGAACTGAACTGGTGGTGGAAGATGGGGTTTAAAGGGTGAGACCGGAAGTGATGTCATCTGAGGCCAGAAACTGGAGTGGCGTCTTCATTGGCACTGAGCGAGCGATGTCTTCCTTGGGGCCAGAACCGGAAATGATGTTATGAAATCAGGCAGGTTTTCCCATATTTGGCCTGCAGAGATAACAGAACAAGGTTTAGCACACCCCCTGGCCTGGCAGGTATTTACCTTCACTTGGTCCATTCAGCTCCCTCCTAGTTGCATCGTGTAACAACAGGTAGTGTTTCAATATTATCATTTTTAAATAATTTCCAAGTGCTGATCACAAAGTCCATTACAGCAACAGGAGCACATTGCTTTTTTAGCCCATAACAGACAGCATTGCTGATCATCACCTCCCATAACATTATAACAGACAGTATTGCTTACAGTATCATTACAGCCCATAACAGTATAAAAGAAAATACTGTATCATACAGCCATAACAGCAGGTAAGAAACTGTAGCACAGCATAGTGCTGATCATTTTTCACATTCCAAAACAGCAAGTAACATATAGCACATTGCTGAAGAATGCACAGTTTCTCTTTGATGTTCCCTTTCTCTCTCCTGTATCCCTCCTGAAGGAAAAGAAACAGACTTTCAGTTCTGCTGTAGCCTACATTAGTATTTTGGAATAGAAGGGGTATTAGAAGAACAACATAGCACTTCTTCACTCAGTGCAATTTCTGACACTCCCTCCTGCTGCCAAAGGAATTTGTAGTGGAGCTCTGCACTAGAAACGGTAATCCAAAGGGCCTCTGTTGTGTGCTGCTGAGTCAGTCTGTTTCGGTAGTGGCATTTTAGTTTTGAGAGTGCATAGAAAGCTGCTTTACACTGGTATGTGGATGAAACATTGAGATGATGCATCTTGCAAGTCTGGAGATGTTTGGAAGACCATCTGACAATTTCCAAAGTCTACTACATCTTTCATCTGAAACTGACGCTGATTTTCATCATTAACTCCCCAAACTCCAGTTTAAGTTGTATAATGATGTATTTGCTTCATTTTATTGATCAGAATGGATTTTCATAAGTAGATTAATATTGCTTTGGTTCTTGAAGCCATAGAATCTAAATTTGTAGTTTTGCTTGAGCTCTGTTAGCACATCACAAAACTGTTCATGGTAGTCTCTAGACACTGTTCTGCTGTGGTGGTGTTTATAACAGTGAATTGTCTGCCTTTCTCACTGCCAGAGCTTAGTTCGTTGTTTTGTTTGCTGCGTCGGGCCCCCTACCACTAAAACTAATCAAAGGGGCTATCAGGTATACAAACCTATAAACAACCTTTAACTGTCCCACCAATGGGGCTTTTTATCACTGGTGACTTCAACCATTCAAGCCTTAAGTTTTTCGATTTTAACTAAATTTGCAACCTCTGTATAAAATCTAGATCATGTTTCCCTTTTAAATTAAACCGG
>NW_024385016.1:0-24138 GCF_016835505.1 Polypterus senegalus
CCCCAAATTTCTAACTATTATAAATAGCAAAAAAATCACATGCATTCTTGTTTGTCATGGTGAATGCTCATTCACACAACTATATTATAATGCATTCTGTGTCATTTTATTTGGTAAATTTCTACTTCTTTGTCATGCTTACCATTTCTAGAACAAATCAATTACCAGGTTTCACTCTCACATCCACTCCATCCTTCTTTGCAGAGGTCAATAATGTCATGCTTCACTTTGCTGGGTTTCTGTTCAGTGTCTCATATCTTTCAGCATTGAAATGCCATTTCTAGTCCACAAAGCTGCAGCATGGGACTCTGTAGCACATTTAATTCCAAAACCCCTAGTCTCCAAGACTGTGGTGCCTTTTCATACTGGTCATCATCCAATCAAGTTAGATTTCTTTCTTCATCCTTTTCAGCATCACTTAATTTCCAATTTTTATGACCGTGGAGGAACCTATAGTCAGCGTGTCTCCTTTATTCAGGCTAATGACTATCAGGCACCTTGCTGGATTGCAAACCAAAGGGATATAGAAGTTAATGTGAGATTTCAGGATGTAAGGATAACATGGGATTGAGGATGTGATGGACAGCTGAGATGGACAATGAAATGAAAGGGAGAATTGCTACTGGAATTTTCTAAAAAATAAAAGACTTATATTGATAATATAGAAGTAGCCATGGCAGTCATTTGTCAGTAAAACTCTTATGATCCTCATTAATCAAATGGAAGAATTTGCGGACCTTTTCAAATATTGATATCATTTCAGATCATTTCAGTTAGTTCAAAAAATACATAAGAAGAAAGATAATAACAATGAGCTGATAATAAGATATGGTTTAACAGTAGAATTATTGAAGTCTATGAAAAAGTTGTAATGCTGGGCCACCTTATCTTCCATTTGAGCAAAATAAGTTAGCATGCAAGCTATGTAGTGTAAGCTAACAAATTAGACAGTTTATTAAGCAATAATGTCATGTTAGATGTTACCCAAAACTATGTTGTTAGGTGGAATTAGAGATTATGGTGAACACAGACTGCCTGATAGACAGGCAAATATTTTATTTCAGTAAGGCATGATCAGGCAACATTCGCTAAAACACAAAACATGTGACTCAGTGAAGCAGTTGCCAGGCTGAGTTCCACACAATTAGTGTCTTGACTCAGATACATCTTGATATGGTATGTGCTGAGAAAGATTTGTGTGATTTAAGTTTTAACCTGTTATATTATGTTTCACACAATTGAAGAAGAGCATATTTTATCTGAGATAACTACCACTGATTATCTGAAATTGTATTGAAAGGTTCTGTTCTCAATACTCTTTTAAAGTGATGAGACATTTAATAATTTGAAAGCACTGGCATATTCTGTATATGCTATCTGCATCTTTATCACACACTGAAAGTTTAACTTATCTATACTAATAAAAGGCAAAGCCCTCACTGACTCACTCCTCACTAATTCTCCAACTTCCCGTGTAGGTAGAGAGGCTGAAATTTGGCAGGCTCATTCCTTACAGCTTACTTACACAAGTTGGGCAGGTTTCATTTCGAAATTCTAATGGTAATGCTCTTCAACTGGAACCTATTTTAGTAGTAATGTAGAAAGAAGGAAGAGCTCAATAAAACAGCGGAGAATCCGAGGATTAAATAAAAAGGCTGCTTAGTTGGCTAAAATAAGGAAAAACGCGATGGTCTTATATGGAGTTTATTTATAAAACAGTGGAGAAGCTGTGTAAAGGTTGCTTCACAAAAAACAGGAGCCTGAGATATGGGGCATGCAGTCAGCCAAAGAAGGGAACCACAAATAACATATAATTGTAATAAAGGAACAAAAAATATAATGAAGAACTCGCGAAATTAAATAAAGAAAATGGGTACTTGAACAGTAAGTCTGGTCTAAAAATAGCTACACAACAATTATAACAATCATAATACAAACTAACAATAAAACAGTACAGAACCGCTGAAGCAAGGAGAATGAAACAGCGGAGAACCTGTAAATTTGCTGCCCTCACAAAAAAATAGCGGAGCGCCTTATATGGGCAGGCAGTCAGCCAAAGAAGGGAATCAATAAATAACTATAATCGTAATAAAGGAACAAAAAAATAGCGGAGAGCCCACAGATTAAATAAAGGAAATGGGTAATTGAACAGTAAACTAAGTCTAAATACCTACACAACAACTATAACAATCGTAATAAATGAACAATAAAACAGTCAAGAACCGCAAAGCAAGGAGAAAGGGACGGCTTCAACCAATCAGATTTTGAGTTGGTGGCTGTAAGGCCCTTTAGCAGGTGTATAAGCAACGCGTCACCGTATTCAGACCCATTGATTGGATAGAAGCCGATATGAGGAAGTCTACACGCCATTGAATGCACCATAAGCCTCCGAGTAAGGATTGTCACGTGCACTAATGGACAACTCCATGGCAGGGATTCTGGACGGGCCATTATTTGCCAGACACAGACCAGATTTCAAGACCATGAAAACCTGATGTTTGTCACGCTCCTCAAGCCCCAAAACTTTTGGGAATACAAGAAAAATTTCACGCATGCAGCCTTCTACACTTTAACACAACAGCCATGGGCGCTTTTGGATCTGTCTCGCTAAAAACGGAACTGACTGTAATGTATGCTATGGATGATTTTGCAGGAAAATCTCCCACTGATCTCCTTGACTTCCTTCATCAGAAAAATCTGAATGAGAACCTGGGGTAGCTGTTCACATTGATATATTTGGTGGTGAGCATTCCCATTACACTGCTTCTGTCGGCTGGACATTTTCAGCCCTAAAGCGAATTCAAACTTATGCCAGGAATACCATAGGGCGGGTTAAGCCTTTCACCATTAGCTTCGATGGGGATAGAAAGTGAGGTTTTGATGGAACTGAAGCTCTCCGATAATCCATCGACACAGTAATTGAACTGTTTTTGAGGAAAGATAGGATGATGGATTTTGTTTACAAATAATCCAAATTTTTGGTGAGTAAAATGTTGCGATTTTCCTAAATGATATTGCACGTTTATGAGTTATTGATGTTTTTATGTGTGTCGGCTGTGGCTGCAGTGGCAAAGGAAGTTGTTCATCCCTGGTTTGTCTATAAAATAAAGGCATTTATTGTGGCTAAAAGGAGTATATACTGTATATATATATATATATATATATATATATATATATATATATATATATATATATTGTCACGCTTGGGTCACAGATTTGCACAGAGACACAGAAGGTCGAGAAAAAGAAGGATTTTTATTCAGACACCGCAAACACATGAGCTTAAACGCTCCATGACAAGTCAGATATAACAGTTCCGCTAGGAGCAGAGAGAGATAAAAGCAAACAATCAATTCCCAAACTGACAGGCGCTGAAGGCTTATAAGTCGGCGGAGTACGCATGAGGCTTGTATTACGCTATAGTGCAAGGATAAGGAGCAATGTGTAGTCAGTGTTTCAGGGTTTGTGGTTTTCCCAGGGCGTCTGTCTCTATTTGGGGTGCGATCAGCCCTCCAGCTCACACCCTCCCCCTCAGCTTTATTCACATTCCTGTGAATCAAGCGACTCTCTGTACTAGGTTCATTTAGTCGTGATAACACGTCTGCGCTTGACGTGTTCAGAACCTGGTCGGTGCTTTACTGTGAAACTGTAAGGTTGTAAACCCAGAAACCATCTCATTAGACGAGAGTTTGTATCTTTCTGTCGGTACAACCACTGGAGTGGAGCATGATCAGTTACCAAAGTGAAGTTTCAGTCCCCACAAGTAATAGCGGGCTTCCACAGCCCACTTAATTGCCAAGCATTCTTTCTCAATTGTAGAATAATTATGTTCCCTAGGAAGTAATTTCCTACTCAAATATGTGATTGGATGTTCTTCTCCATCAAAATTTGTGACAGGACTGCGCCCACCAAATGCACTTGCGCCTGTTTGCAAGATAAAATCTTTTGTGAAATCCGGGTTCCTTAGAACCGGGTAAGAAGACAATGCTTTTTAAATCGTTGAAAGAACGTTCGCAATTTTCTGTCCACAGGACAGGTCGGTTTTTCTGCCTCTAGTAAGTTCTGTAAGAGGAGCAGCTCTATGTGCAAAATTTGGAATGAATTTTCTGTAGTAACCAGCGAGTCCCAGAAAGCCAGACTTGTTTCTGTGTCTCAGGTCTCGGGTAAACAAGCATTTCTTCTATTTTCCTTAATTGTGGCCTAAGTAAACCCTTGCCCATAGAATAGCCTAAGTAATGAGTCTCGGACATGCCTAGTTTACATTTCTTAGGGTTAGCAGTAAGGCCAGCCTGTCTCAAGCTTTCAAGAACGGCTTGAAGCCGCTCTAAGTGTGTTTTCCAATCATTGCTAAAAATCACGACATCGCCAAGGTATGCCCCAGCATATTCAGAGTGAGGACGTAGGATCTGATCCATCATACGCTGAAAAGTTAGAGGTGCCCGTGAAGACCAAACGGAGTCTTGTAAATTCATAGAGTCCGTCAGAGTCGCGAAATGCCGTTTTCTCACAACTGCTAGCCTCTAAAGGCACCTGCCAATAGCCTTTCGTGAGATCTAGCGTGGAGATATAGCTCGCCTGACCCAGTTTTTCCAACAGTTCATCGACACGGGGCATGGGATAAGCATCAATTTAGAGACCTTATTCAAGCGCCTGAAATCGATACAGAACCGAACCGAACCGCCTTGCTTTGGGACTAATACGACTGGGCTGCACCAGTCACTTTTACTTTCACGAATTACACCCAGTGTCAGCATCTTTTTACCTCTTCAAGACAATATTTCGCGCTTCGGTATCCGGAACGGCCGCATCTGTACGCGAACATCAGGTGCAGTGGTAATTTTATGTTTTGTAATGTTAGTCTTGCCTGGTAAATCTGAAAAGACATCAGTGTTCCGTTCTATCAAAGATAACAGTTCTGTCTTTTGCGTGTCAGTAAGATCGTTACCAATGGTAACATCGGACTGAGAAACAGCAGCCAAGGAAGTGTTAACCTCTTGTCGGTCGTGCCATTCCTTCAAGAGGTTAATGTGTAAAATCTGGAATGGTTTGCGCCGCCGGTATTCTAACCTTGTAATTTACGGACTCATACGCTCCTCAATAATGGCGGGCCCTGCCATTTAGCTAAGAATTTGTGTGGATCCGAGGGAACCAGTACCAAAACACGATCGCCAGGTTTGAACTCACGGAGCTTGCTGCGCCTATCGTAAAGACGCTTCTGAGTTTCCTGTTCTCGTTGTTGGTGTTCCACAGCAATAGAGGAAAGCATAGAAATTCTGTCTTGCAACGAAATTAGTCGATCTGCAAAGCTTGGACCCTTAGCTGCTCTCTCGCTTCCTATCCATTCCTCACGCATCCACATCCAGGATGCCTCGCGCCTGCCGAATAACAACTCGAAGGGACTCAAGCCAGTGGACGCCTGTGGTGATTCTCGCACGCGCATAAAACAAAGGTAGGACAGTGTTCCATGTTGTGGGATCATTATGAGCAACTCGCCTGATCATCTGTTTCAATGTTTTGTTAAATCGCCGGTTAAACCATTCGCTTGAGGATGGTAAACAGTAGTACTCAATTTCTTAATAGCAAAGCTGTCACACAATTGTTTCATCACGCGAGAAGTGAAAGGTGTGCCCTGATCAGTTAAGATTTCTCTAGGGATACCAATACGAGTAAAAGTTTCACATAGTGCTTTGGCTACAGCGAAGAGTTGGCCTTTTCAGCAGCATTTCTGGATATCGTGTCGCATAATCAACCAACACCAGCAAATATTGGTACCCATCCTTAGTCTTAGGTAATGGTCCCACAATATCTAATCCCACACGCTGAAAGGGAACTTCCAATATGGGCATAGGACAAAGGGGAGCCCGAGGAGGCTTATAAGCAGAGACGATCTGGCAGTCTGGACATGAAGTACAAAATCGCTCAACATCTTTTCCCATATTAAGCCAATAAAATCGTTTTGATAACCGGTCTCTAGTTTTGTCGGCACGAGGTGCCCCCAAGATGTGTGAATGTGCCAGATGCAAAACAGTTTCCCTATGTGCTTCAGGTACCACCAGTTGTTCAATAAATTCCCCCTCCAAATGATCTGAGATCACTCTGAAAAGGCAACCGCCCTTTTCTATAAAGTGTGGGGTTTTCACACCCCCGGAATTACGCTCTTGGTAATAAGAGTCATTAGCAGGGCGAGCCTGTTTAAATGCATATTCTAATGAGCTATCAGTATGCTGCAAACACACAAAATCTGATTGTTCGTTAACACTCGGTTTGTGTTCGGAGGCGTTTGCAATCTGGGAAGATGTAGAAGGAGCAGCCCATTCTGGAAGATTGTCGGGGGTGACCTCCTCCGTCTCGCTGGAGAGATCGGGTTCAATATCTAAGTTGGGCTCTAGATTTTCCCCGGCCGCTACCAGTTCTTCGTCTTGGATTTCTTCTTCTTCTCCCCCCCCACCAAGTTCATTAGTGGACTGGACTACTGGTCCCTTACATTTATTAATCAGTTTCGGAAAAAGGGCATTTCTCCGTCCTATGAGTAATGGCCAAGGGCACGAGTCCGAAACGGCAGACCAAACCTTAAAGTGCGCCCCTATAAGTTAAAGGAAGAAGTAAAGTCTGATAATCTTTAACATCACCATGTACACAGCGTATTTTTACAGTCTCACAGTCTCTAAGGCATTGTTCATTAAGACAGTCTCGTCTCACAATACAAAGGTCACTTCCCGAATCTAACAATGCTGAGATTTCTCTGTCCCCAATTTCACCGGATCAACAAGCCATCTTTTCCATCCGGATATGTAATAGTTGAGCAACAAATCTCGGCCAGTCCAATCTCCATTGAATGAGCTGGAGACAAGCGACAATCTCTTGCCAAATGGCCGAGCTGATCACATCGGAAACATCTACGGTCGGCTCCGTTTCCGAAATATCCTCTCTGACGGCGTCCACGTCGACGCGCTCTGTAGCCTCCACGGTCTTGTCGACCCGCTGTTGCCGCTGTCTCCCCAGAAACAGGCGTCCCATCTACGACTGGATTTCCCGGGGTCCTACCTGACCCCATTAGATTTTCAGGTCCTGCAGCTTGTCGATCGAGCGAAGAGAATGTCCTGGACGCTCGTTCACAGGTTGAAGCAGCACGAAATCCACCGCTCTTTCTCCAAGTGGACTGTGAACCCTCTAATCGTCTGGACATAATCGTTAATGATTTAATATCATGGCGTAGAAATTCATCTCGAAGAACTTCAGGTATGCCGGCCAGTAATATATTCACGACAACTGTTTCCATCACGTCTCCTTCAAACCAACAGTGCACTTTATGTATCAAATCTTGAATTTGCGCACGGATTGGGTCATCCATGTTTAGTTTCCAGTCTTTAAGTGCAAATGTTTTAGACTTCTGAAATAAGTCTTTGGCATCCATCTGTGCAACCACTCCTGGTACCACTTGTCACGCTTGGGTCACAGATTTGCACAGAGACACAGAAGGTCGTAGAAAAAAAAGAAGGATTTTTATTCAGACACCGCAAACACATGAGCTTAAACGTGCTCCATGACAAGTCAGATATAACAGTTCCGCTAGGAGCAGAGAGATAAAAGCAAACAATCAATTCCCAACTGACAGGCGCTGCGCAAGGCTTATAAGTCGCGGAGTACCGCTGAGGCTTGTATTACGCGTTATAGTGCAAGGATAAGGAGCAATGTGTAGTCAGTGTTTCAGGGTTTGTGGTTTTCCCAGGGGCGTCTGTCTCTATTTGGGGTGCGATCAGCCCTCCAGCTCACAATATATATACGCTGTGATGTACATACTGTCAAATAAACGAAACACACACTGTGGTGCAACACGAGAGGCTTCGCCTCTAGTGCTGTCGTCTGAACTTTGATTCCCGAGACGGGGTGCAGTGAGTGTGTACGCCTGATGAGCCCAGAATTAGGGCAAAACACGTGCCACGTATTGTTTGCATTATTTCACAGTAAAACTATTTCAGTATATTCAATATATATAAATCAGCTTCCCGATTCATTTTACCCTCGCACCCCTTTGTTTGAGAAGAAGTATGAAAAAATATGAGGTTAGCAGCAAAAAAAGATCACCAATTGAAGCTTTATGAATAATGGATACTTTATTTGCCATCAATAATTATTTTGGTAAAGGCATACTCAGTGTGATCCTCCTTCCATGTTCTAATTTTTTTGCAACTAGCCATGATTACATGAACGGTAAAAAAGTAAGAGCAAAGTGAGGGTGACATATCCAGTCAGGCAGGCGACAGCTCAATAGCTCGAATTTGGATATAAGTAGGTTCTATTTAGTCGACAGAAATATCTTTGTTAGGAATGGAAGTTGAATTAACTCTTTAAATTTCTATGGTGAAGAAAAATTTATGCAATGCTGACTAAATTTACCTTTCATTCCTACCAAACATATTTCTGTCGACTAAATAAAAATTATATTTAAAATTTAAATAGAACTTGAACAGATACGATACTTCATAATACCCATGCAGTACTACAATAAGTGCACGTAAGAGCAAGAGTCATCTGTTGTTTTTTTTCATTTTTCTTCCTCAATGGATTCTGGCACCCCGACCAGCAACAGCAGCTCACACCCCGAAGGAGATACAGTGGTGTGAAAAACTATTTGCCCCCCTTCCTGATTTCTTATTCTTTTGCATGTTTGTCACACAAAATGTTTCTGATCATCAAACACATTTAACCATTAGTCAAATATAACACAAGTAAACACAAAATGCAGTTTTTAAATGATGGTTTTTATTATTTAGGGAGAAAAAAAAATCCAATAGATAGATAGATAGATAGATAGATAGATATAGATATATATAGATATGACACCAACACTCATATCAATGACAAAACAATTACATTAACAATCATGTTACGTTATTTTTAAAATTTTTCCTTTTCTTTTTCATAACTTCTTTAACACACTACTTCTCCGCTGCGAAGCGCGGGCATTCTGCTAGTTTTTAATATAGCGAAAGTCAGATAGAATGGAAAAGATTTAATTTAGATAGTCAACATTAAAAGACACCAGTTTGTGATCGGATATCGACAGGTCAGATGCTGTACAATTATAAGGAGTAACACTAGTAACACTAGAGCAACAAATAAGATCAAGAATATGGCGTTTAGAGTGAGCATGAAAGTCTATAAATTGCTGTAAACCAATACTATTAAGGAATGATATAAAATTCCTCGTAAGATTATTAGTAACAGTGTCCATATGTATATTAAAATCACCCAATAAAATAACATTAGATTATATAGAATAAATAGAATTTACAAACTCAGACAGTTCATTTAAAAAGTCCTTATTCAGCTTAGGCGGTAGATAAATAGTGGCAAGTATAGTGGGAGTAGGTCCATTGATTTGTAAGACAATGGATTCAAATGAGGCATACTGAGGCACAGTTTTAGAGGACACTTTCAGCTCCACACTGTAGACTATCACGAGACCTCCACCACGACCGAGGCATGGGGTTGGCAAATGTAAACAAATCCATAGCTTGATTAAGCTGTGAAAACTCACTAGGTTGCTGCCAGGTCTCAGTTAAACAAAAAAAATCAGTTAACAGATCGTAGAGTATAGCCCCTTACCGGTGAGTGAACGGACATTGAATAGCCCAATGGCAAACTTGATTTTCCCATGTGTTGCTATAACCAACCTCATTTAGTTAGTTAGCACACTAAGATCAGCAGCCTGTCAAGATCTCCCTGAAGTTCAAGGAAAAACAGACCAAAAAGATTGTATTGGCTTGTTGTCATAATAGATGAAGTTCCGTCAAGACCTGCAGTGAATGTATTTCCAAAGGGAAAGATGGAGAATATCCCAGTGATGACACAATGCCAAAGGTTATTCGGACAGGTGACACAGAAGACAAAGAAACTCCACTGCCACATACTTGTAAATTGATGGTATATCATCCTCTTTAATAAAACCCCTGTGTGCGTCCAGGTATCCTTGTGTGTGTGTCTTCTGGTGAAGTGCGCATGTGCGGGGCCACACGGCACGTGTTCAGTCTCTTCCTGTGCATTCCCTGTGCAGAGAGAGAGAGACACAGGTGTGTGCGCGCGAGAGAGAGACACACACACAGGTGCACGAGACAGAGACACACACACAGGCACACGTGAGACAGACACACACACACACACAGGTGAGACAGATACACACACAGGCGCCGCCGAGGCAGATACACACACACAGGCGAGACAGACAGACACACACACACACACACAGAAGCGAGGAGCGAGACAGACAGACACACACACAGGTGGCGCTGAGACAGGCACACACACACACAGCGCCGCCCGACAGATACACACACACAGGCAGCGAGACAGACAGACACACACACACAGGTGGCCTTGAGACAGACACACACACACAAACACGCAGGCCCGCGAGAGAGACACACACACACACAGGCTGATGCATTGTTGCAATGTTACTTTTCTTGATTGTTTATTAAGTCGTAAGGCTATAGCGCAAGCTTTTGCAGTGTTAGTTTTCTCTGTTGTTCAGGGTTTTCTTAGTGTTATTCAGTGTTTTTACATTTAGTTTACTATTACTCTGTGTATTCAATGGTATAATTAACTATATTTGTGCTTAAAAACGTAAAAAAATATATATTTACATACAGTTCATACGGTCTAGAACGGATTAATTGTATTCACAATATACAATACAAATACTATGGGGGAAATTACTTTTGTTCACGACCAAATCGGGTCACAACCAGAGATTTGGAGCAATTATGGTAGAGTGAACCAAGGTTCCACTGTATTACTGTCAGGCAAAATTACAGGCATTTTCACGGAAATCCAAACCAGTATTACTGAGAGAAAATTAAAGGCACACAATACAGTGGCGCATATCACAGCCACATACAAGGTCCCTTGCCATTTAATATAGACTGTTCCTACTAATGTTTATGCACTACTGTTCTAGCGCCTGTTATTGTAACGGGCTTAATGTCTAATATTACATATCCTTTAAGGGTAATTAAATTTAAGACAGTCTAGATATTGCGGTGGGATGGCACCCTGCCTGGGAATTTGTTCCTGCCTTGTGCCCTGTGTTTGCTAAGATTGGCTCCAGTAGACCCCCCATGACCCTGTGTTAGGATATAGCGGGTTGGATAATGACTGACTGACTGACAATCTAGATATTCTGGAGTATTCACTTTTTCTTGCATAAGAATATGAAGAAGCTCAATTTATGCTTTGTCCAGATGGATTACAGTAACACACACAAACACACACACACACACACACATATATATATATATATATATATATATATATATATATATATATATATATATAGTGCCAGACGACCAGGAACATTGCACCACAGGGATGCCTGGAGAAGGGAAGGATCGGAGAGGGGCAATATCTTCCCTGGGGCGCAAGAGGGCAGCCCGGATTACATCAGGGCTATGGACTGGAAGCTTGGAAGCTCAACCCTGTTGGTGTTCAGGGGTGCCTGGATGATTCGAGTCCTGGATGGCAGTACTTCCTGGTGTGGCAGAAGAGGAACCAAATGCACCTGGAGTGCTTCCAGGTGCCCGTGCAGCACTTCCGCCACACCGGAAGTGCTGCAGAAGTTCATCAGTGCGCACCTGGAGCACATTCGGTGTAACATAAAAAGGGCCACCTCACTCCATTCAGGGAGCCACAATCAGGAGGCAGAGGACAGAGCTTGCGAGTGGAGGAGTGAAGACGGCAGAGAAGAAGGAAAGTAAAATAAAGGACAGAGCTAGTGTGGCTCTTTTAGTGCACTGTGTTGTGAGTAGAAGAACAGAAATAAACGTGTGTACTTTTGGACATTGTGTGTCTCACTGTCTGTAGCTGGGCTGATTTTCCACTATATATATATATAGTGCGGCGTGCTTAAAAGAGACACACACACCGACCAAATCGGGTCACAACCAGAGTTTTGGAGCGAATTATGGTCGTGAACTGAGGTTCCACTGTATTACTGTCAGGCAAAATTACAGGCATTTTACGGAAATACAAACCAGTATTACTGAGAGAGAAAATTATAGGCACACAATACAGTGATGCATATTACAGCCACATACAAAGTCCTTGCAATTTAATATAGACTGTTCCTACTAATGTTTATGCACTACTGTTCTAGTGCCTGTTATTTATAACGGGCTTAATGTCTAGTATTACATATCCTTTAAGGGTAGTTAAATTTAAGACAGTCTAGATATTGCGGTGTGATGGCACCTGCCTGGGAATTTGTTCCTGCCTTGTGCCCTGTGTTTGCTGGGATTGGCTCCAGCAGACCCTCGTGACCCTGTGTTAGGATATAGCGGGTTGGATAATGACTGATATCCCATTAGAGCTGACAGCACCTTCACTATGTGACCCATCTGCCACCCACCTCATTCCGCTCATAGTGCACACCGTCTCCTAACAGACACAATTGTGGACTCTTCAATAATATGGTGCTGTACGAGCCACTGACTTGTTTTCTTTCAAGTCAGGATGTTGAATAAACTTACTTCATTGACTAATAAGAATTACTGTATTCTGCCATCCACTAATCCATCCATCAAGTAATAAGTAGAACTAAATGATCTCCTAAACTGGCAGAGAAGATGCTAGAGTTTTAAATCTTTACAGGTTTTTCACTATCTTTTTTAAGTCATGCCTTTACAGTCACAGTCACTCTACAACAATATGCTATCACCAGAAACACTCATGTATATGCTCTTCTGACAATAAAGCCTCAAAAAACAGCCAGAAATTAAGATTATGCTCAGCCAATCAGTATAAAGGACACAAAGCAATAACACATCACAGTAAAAAAGTAGGTAAAAATGCAGTTTTGCACAGTGTACTGTGTGTCAAAATTAGATATGGGCAGTCGTGTTTTCTTGTATTGTTCGTTTAATGATTATAACCTGATGGATATGAACTAGTCACACACACTGGGTATTGAGTTGATTTGACAGTACAAATTTTGTAATTTTTTTGCATATACTAGAACATTGTCTTTTGTCTCATGAGCTTAAGTGTATCACTCCTCTTTAGTTTAAATACCTCATTGTACAAACTTAAAAAGTTACTGATGTGCTTCCTTGGTGTGTATGTGCCGTTTTTTCCATCACTTGTTGTTTATAATACTTCCACTACTCCAAATCAGACCTAAATCTTTCAGGTCCTGAAGATGTGCTGTCTGCACCAGAAGAGGTGATGGGACAGGAAGGTGCAACTTTGACAATTGTGTGCAGCTACAATGAATGGAGTAAAAGTAAAGTGAAATACTGGTGCAAGTGGGGCTCTGATGCATGCAACACTCTAGTGAGAAGTGATGAGCTGCAAAGCAAACGAAGAATCACACTTCATGATAACACAGCAAGAAAAGAATTTAGAGTGACAATGACGGGTCTCAAGGCAGATGATGAAGGCTGGTACAAGTGTGGAATAAAAGGAATCATATTTGATGACACAATTCCAGTGTATGTCACTGTAAAAGGTACAGAAATTCTTTCATTTAAAATGGCACACTCATGAGGTTTATCCAAATTCAACTATTTATAAATATACCTATATTTATACCACAATAATTTTACATAAGTAAAATATATTGATAAATAATTTAATTGTTCTGAATGACCTTACCTCATGTATATTTTTCTTTTATTGTCTTACAACAAAATTATTTTGACTGTCAAATAGCAGGCATTTCCGTAAATCCAATTAAAGAATTAAAGACTCAAACTTGTGTTTCTCTGTGTTGATTAAAAATTACACTGTAAAGTTATTATGCTTCTCAATATTAATTCCCTCTTTCCTGATGATAATGAATTTGCTTTTCCTGTTTTACATACTTTATTTTAACTTCTTTACATAATTCTTAAGCTTCATAACCACTTTGAAATTTGATTTTTTTATATACTGTACGTGTAAACAGAATCTTCCATGTTCTTTATGAATTATTGCTTATTTTTGATCTCATGATTTGTCCTAACTAGGCTGTACGTTTCATACAAATAGAACTTTGTTTATTTTAGCCAGTTAAGAAACTACACTGAAGTGGTGACATAAATAAACAAAATATCTCTTTAGCGCATTCTGCAGCTTCTGGCGATCCCAGGAAACTTCTGTGTTGATTGTAAGGTCCTTCCATATCTTGAGCCATGAATGACAAACAGTTTAGGACAGTGCTGCATTGTATTTATCTCAACCTTCAGTATGTCGATGATCCATCTAATTTTATCTTTAGCTTCTTTGTCCTTTTACACCATTTAGGTGTGTACAAAGTTATGATTTACTAATGGTAATGCATACTTTCTATCTACAGATGCTCAAAAATTTGTGTTACATGCAGCGATCTCGCTCATCAGTGATTATGAACTCCCATTGACAGTTTGAACTGGCCTCTTGGCACAAGCTGTTTTTACAAGTGTACAGTTAAAAACAAAAATAAAATTTAAAAAAAATACTAAATTTAGTAACTTAACACAGTTGATACCTGTCCTTCTGTCACTTACAGATATGAAGTTCTTCTCTGGACCACAGGAGGTGATTGGTTCACTAAATCAGTCTGTGACTGTTGTGTGCCACTATGGTCAGGCTTATAAAAGCCATGTCAAATACTGGTGTAAAGGGAAACTTCTCATCGTGTCGTGTCCTGGTGAATACCACAGGGCTATGTGAAGACCACAGGATAACTATCAGTGACAACATTTCAGCAGGAGAGTTCACTGTAGTGATATCCCATCTCAAAAAGGAAGATGAAGGATGGTACCAGTGTGGAGCACAACATGGCACAGGATCTCCTGCCAGGGACAGTGTTTATCTTACTATCAAAGGTAAAGAAAGGATGTAAGTAACATCTAAATCAGACACATCAGAGCAGGTAATAGTCCAGCGTAGAGAGATCCTAGTATCCAATTTAAATGTGGGAGTTCCTTTATGTAGTTAGTTCCCTTAGCAGAAACAAAGTGAAGTGTTGAAACCCTGTGGCTTTGTTTCATTTTAGGATAGAAGCACAGTCCACAGCTGTCTTGGATGTACCAACACTTTCAGAGAAAACAGCTAGAGGCAAACAGAGAACCATTGGACTTTAGGGGAGGCACAGATCATGGATGTGACTCTACAGTATATGTTCATGAATCATTACTGGAAAACCTTGTTTATTTGTAAGGCCAATGAATGCAGAAAGCATTTATTGTTTTCTTTCATTGTCTTATATTGAGAAAAATTATTTATCGACATCTAAAAACAAATTTATATTACACTGCTGTCTTCACATTACTCAGGGCTCCATTTAGATCAGGGGCTTCAAACTCTGAACCTTGAGAGCCACAGTGGCTGCAGGTTTTCATTCCAGCCTCTTTCTTCATCAGTGGTCAATTAATGATGCTCGTGAACAGACTTTTTTTTTGCCTTTGCTTTAATTGACTTGCAATAGCCAAACATTAGAGATGCAATGCTAGTGAAAAGATGACCAGTAAACAGATGATCTTCAAAAATTTCTGGATTGCCACCATGTTTACTTCAGCCAGTTTCCTATTGAACCAGTAATGAAATATATTTACATTCATGGCTTTAGTATTCTCATTCTGTCACAACAGACATTTACAAAACTGCTTTTTCTTTCTGAGAGCACAATTCAATATTTTGTAGACCAGAGCAGGGGCCTCATGTATAGCCATGCGTAGAACTTGCACTATAACATGGTAAGCACAAAAGCGAAATATGCTTACGCACAGAAAAATCAGATGCAGGAATTTGTGCGTACTCCAACTTCCAAGTTCTTCCACTACATAAATCCCGATCAGCATGAAAAGTAGCGGCTCGGCGTTTATAGCCCAACTCCTCCCAAATTCGCCTCTTTGAATATGCAAATGAATATAAATCGCCCTTAAGCTCAGCCTTCTGTGAAAAACAATGGGAAAAGCACGGGGGAAAATATAAGAATTTCAGTGAATACCAAGTGGACCTTAAAGGAAAAACATACTATTTGTTCAAATAAACCGTGGTATAATCAACAAAAGGAAGTTGATCGAGTGACATAGCGTGTTGGAGAAACTTGAAAGCTCACGTTCACAAAATGCTGCGTGCGGAAATACAAAAGAAGTCACATACCAAAATTAAGCCATGAAAGGCGAGTTGTAGCCCTACTGTCTTAGTGTCATATGAAAGCTTATTAGGGTACAGAGAAAAAGGCACACAGTGGGAAAAAGCACAAATGTCAACTTCAATCTCAACATTTCCAATTTAATCACGTAGTTTATTTTGTCATTAAGTAGAACATCATAAACTTCATCTTAAAATCATATAATTAACCAGTTTCTCAAATCACATCGTAATTAAAGTAGCACGTTAAATGCTTTGTTTTGTATTTGATCTTCTATGTGCTCTATGTGTGTGAATCATTACTTGCTTCTTAAACTGGCTCTCTTCCTCCAACTGGACACAGAATCCATTACATTTGTGATATTACAGCTCTCTGAATAACTAAAATGCTGAGATGTATGAGTGATATTTTTATGATGATAGGAGTTAAAGCACATTATTAAACTTATGTTTCACTTCGATGAAATAATTTATTGCAGCAGTACTCAGGGGTGGCTCTAGGCTTGTGGGGCACTGGGCAGAGGAAGAATCGGTGGCTCCATCGCCCCCAATGTCAGTAAGGTAGCTTATGCAGGATTGGATGGCCACGTCCATTGCAGACACTGCATAGCCGCCTGCGTGCTCATGATTACAAACATTTAACTTTTGCGAAATTTGTTGCTGCGTTTTTAGCTGTGTTGTTATTTTCTCTTTCTGTTTTATATTTAATATATATTGGTGTAGCCACCACTGCAGCCCTTGCTTTTCTTTCCCCAAGTAACCAATCGCCACACAATCAGCTCTCCAATAGAAGTTAAGCCATCTGTAAGCTTAAGCGATTCTTCAAAACGCGTTTAAGGAACATTGAAATATCTTCGTAGTACATGTTTAATTATTCTATCCTTCACGACACTCCCAGTGAAGAATATAGATTATTTAAATGAAGTTAAAGTTTTATCTGTATAATTTAATAAACATATCTAGCTGCATTTTACCATAAAAATGATATCGTCATCATATGTAAATTCACGCTTTATGAAGTGAATCAGGTATTATAACTATATTATAACTATAGTGCAAGTTTACAGTGGGGTGATTGTACTTATAAGTACAAACAGTTCTACAAGGTGCAATTGATTGAGTGCATTTAAAGTTCTTGGGGATGAAACTGTTTCTGAACCGTGAGGTCCGTTACAGGAAAAGGCTTTAAAACGTTTTGCAGTGGCTGAGACAGCGTGTCCTTAAAGCTGTATATCGATAATTCTCTTCCGATCAGCTGCTGCTGTGATTCACACTCAGATACAGTGATATAAATACTCCGAAAGTGGTGCAGTGAGAGTAATATGGAAAAAGATAATCCGCTGTTGGAACTCCTAACTGGAGCAGCTGAAAGAAGAAGGTGCAGTGAGAGTAACAAGCTAAAGCAGTTATGGTATTTGGAATACTATGGCTATTCCCTGGACCATTATATTGTTACAAGTTAATTACAATCAGATGTGTTACACTAATAAACAATATGCGGTTAGTTTCAGTGTATTTATAAAGCCGCGTCAGGAAAATAAGGTGTAGCCACACAAGAACAGTAGCACTGCTTTGACGCTGGGTGCCGCCAGTCTGCAAAACTGAGCAGAGAACTTGCGTCTGACAAAGGTATGAAGGTACCGTGGAAAAGTGAGTGGTTTTACGCCAAGTGTAGGTTTTATACATCGTGATTTGAGCGGGGAAAAGTTCTACACTTGCATAACATTTCTGTGCATACGCACCCGTTATACATGAGGCCCCAGGTCATTACCACTCAGACCTTGGCTCTTTAACTCTCAAATATTATATTCAGACAAAGATTATGTAGCCAACACATAACGTAGGTGTACATGAGATCAGGTTAGTCTGGTCAACTGATGCTTCACTGTGCAACTCATTGTTTGAGATAATGTAACAATTGTCTCAAAAATCAGTTAAAAACAATGGCAAATAATTCTGTTCTATTAGCAGCAGTAATTGTTTGCTAATGCAGAAAATCATCACAGTGGTTTAGATAGTACAAAACTGTCAATAGTAGTAAATAACATGTAAAAGTGGAATACAACAAAGAAGTGGACGATAAGTGCTATGAAAATGAATAGACTTGACACACTTAATAAGGTTTGGGGCAGCCACCTGGCTTCAAAAGACTTTTTTTTAAATAGCATAGAGATGTTCTCAGTACATAACTGCCGAGGGTTTGCATAGAAGGTGGCTTTTAAGGGATCAGACAGGAAGTGATGACATTCTTCTGGTTGCCGGAACTGAAAGTAACATCATCTGCTCTAAATCAGACAGGTTTTCCAGCGCCTGGTCTACAGAGATAACAGGAGAAGGTTTAGTGCACCCCGCCACCCTCTGGCCTGGCATGTAATTACCTTTGCTTGGTCCGTACAACGTCCTCCCTATTCGCATGTGTGTGACATGCCACCGCAGTCCAGACCCGTCAGGTTGGGCATTCCTGTCCGAGAGTTGTGCATCGAGAAGGGCATTGATTGGCTTGCAGTACAATCGGCGATAACAACGATTACTTATAAGGCTGTAGATATAAAAACCACCTTGTGCCGCGTGGATTGGATTCCTTATGCAAGGCCATTCACTGTAATGGTGCATGGTCTGACACAAGAGTGAACTCACGCCCCAAGAGGTAATATCTCAGCTGAGTAATCACCTATTTATACCAAAGCTTCCGCTCTACTGCGCATACCTGGTTTCATGATCCAGCAGTTTCGGCTCAGGTACATAATGAGAGGTGTTCAGCTCAACGACACTTTGGCTCAGCTACGGCTCCAAGACCTGTGTCGAGCGTCTGTCGGCTAGCTGAGGCAATATCGAGTATAGCCCCAGGCTGGTTGGCCGATTTTTCAGGCAGGGTGTGGAGCAATAAAGCGCAGGCCACCTGCTCCACTATTTGATGGCTCGATTGTTTATGTGGTTGTAGCCAACTAACCACTTTAGCCCATAAAGCCATTGCCTGTTTTTTCATTGCTTTAGCAGGTTTAAATATCCAGGCCATTAGGTTTTTCACATGCCAGCCTGGGTTTCTCCTACCTTTATCAAAAGGCTTATAGTAACTATAGTAAGTTCCCAGTCGTTCCCAGATGCACCAGGCTCTACCCTGTGGGTCCGATTCTACTCTTCCCCAGATCTTTAACAGGATGATGGGTTGAAGCATACTCAAGCTTTCCCCAACCGTCGAATGACTCCCACTTCGGTGACTCGGGCAGCACTTACTATGTTTTGGTCTGACTTCGTCTCTCAAGAGGTCATTATCCTGCCGACTACACCAATGTGAAAATTAATAAACTCGACACACTTAAAAGGTTTGGGGCAGCCACCCATATATTATTTCTGGCTGCAAAGACATTTTCAAATACACAGAAATATTCTCAGTACGGAGTCCAAAACAGAACTGCCATGAGGGTTGCAAATATGCGGCTTTAAGGGATCAGACAGGAAGTGGCGTAAGGGAACTGGAAGTGATGTTCTTCTGGGCACGGAACCGGAAGTGACATTCTTCTTGGCACCAGAACTGGAAGTGATGTCATCCACTCTAAATCAGACAGGTTTTCCCGCAGCTGATCTGCAGAGATAACAGGAGACAGTTTAGTGCACCCCGCCACCCCCCGGCCTGCCGTGGAATTACCTTTACCTGGTCCATACAACTTCCTCCTTTTTTGTGGGGCCAGTAAAAAAGTCATAAATATGTAGCAAAGTGGTTGATAAACAGAGATGAGCAAAAAAAAATCCCCAATTTGGGAAGCAAATCCGGGAAACACAAGTGCCTGTGCTCTGGAAAATACTACTTAAAAGAGATCTGCAGGAATAAATTAGCAATACCCATAACCCTTTTGGGGAATCATCAGGACATAAAAAAACTGCCCATTTGAATGTTCAGGGAAATGAAAAAGAAAGGGATCTTTCTATAATCTTTTTAGTAATTTTTGCCAAGTGTTACTAAATTCAGTACTTCCACCATTTTGGTTCATCAGCCACGGGACACTTAATTCTAACTTCATAGTTTTGGGAAAATAGGAATAACCTGCGGGAATGCCGCCCAACAAAAGGGCAAAAGTTACAAGAAAAAATTTTAATTACTTTTAAAATTTGGGAAAACCTTTGGTATTAAGGTAAGTACTGGATCCCTGATAAAACCTACACATTTACTCTTAAAAATAAAGGCCCCAGAGTGGTTCTTTGGGTGATTTTATGGGGAAACCATTTGGTTTCCAAAAGACCCATTCCAGAAGGTTCCAGAAGGAATCTTTATTTATTTAGATCAAAAGGCCCCATATGGAAAATAACCATGAATAGATGCAAACAGATTTTAAATACCTTTGGCTCAGATTTAAAAGGACTCTTTTCGCATACCATAACAAAGGCTAGGCCCTTTTTTTCTTAATCTGTTAGTGTCCCCAGTTCCTACCACACAATAAAGATTTCATTTTTTTCTTCATATTTAAATTTTTTTTTTTAAGCACAAAGAACAAACTTATCAAAAAACCCTTTTCCCAGAATTAAAGGGTGTTTTTTTAGTTGGTCTAAAGGAATACAAAACCCTTTAAAGAATCAAAAAAAGGCTGTTAAATAACCGTTTTTTTTAAAGAGTGCACTTGGAAAATTAAACAGGGAGAAACCCCCAGTTTAAACGGTTCCCCGTTGGGGGGAATATGTTTTAACCCACTGTCCCCCCTTTGGGGTGTTGATGTTTGTACTGTACTCTGCAGTCAACTGGTACATCATTTGGGGGAACATTAGCCCACTTTTTTTAACTGAAAAACAGGTTTAAAAAATGGATGGAAGGCTATATGGAACTTCAGGGGAAGAACCCAATAATTTTTACAGCTATATAAGTTTTTCATTGTTCTGAAATAAACCTTAAACCTAGCTTCAACCAGTACAGAAAAAATACTTGGAATCAAGATCATATTAGTTAGTTGTAACTGTGTCCTTGGGTATATTTCAGATTAATACATAGGTTTAAGGAGATCACCCCCTTTAAAAAAACACAACCAGGGAAATTCTTTTTCCCCTTGACTTCATAAATGGTCTCCCATGTTATCCCATCATGAGCTTCCCTTAGTTTGCCTGGGGTCTTTGTTCTCTTATCAGACTTTGGTGGTAAAGAAAATTGCACATCCCTTCTGATTTTCCCTGCCCTTTTTTTTTTCTGTTTTTTCCTTTCTCGCATTTCTTCCTGGGTGATCCGATCTCTAGGTCTTCAGAACTCAGTATTCAAAAGACCAAGCCCTTAATGGTGGCACATTTCCCCAACTGAAAGTAGCAAATTGTCCCTGGCAGTTCTTTTTCCCCGCCCCCTAGGTCTTTGCTGTCCCTACAAAAACCCCAGTCACATTTTCTGCTTACTGTATTTTTTTTGTTGGACTACCCTTTCCATTTTATTTATGTTTAATATATACAAGGCCCTTTTTTTGAGCTATTTCATCATCTTTTCAGTAGACCCCCAGTCCCCAACTCTGGATTTGATAAAACTGAGAAATATTTCCCCAAGATGTCTAAAGTAAAGACAAAAGATGTGAAATCTTACTTGACACCTGTGTGACTTCTTTAAAGTTCACTGTCCCACCACCGTCTTTCCTGATGAAAAAACAGCGACTAAATTTTTTCTTATTTGGATTTCTTTCTGGTTGATTAAAAATTTTTGGGAAAAGGAATTTGTGTCTGAACTTTTGTTTTGGTGCCCCCCTTGAGCTAACAAAATGAGAAAAAGGGGGGGCAGTCTTTGCAGTTATTGATCTGATCAAAATCTCTAATAATTTTACTTTTTTTTAACACAGATGAAATATTGTTTAATATAATGTTTTTTTTCAGTGATTTCTGTGTATAGGAACTGACCAAATTTGATTCTTATCCTTCGCTTTCATTAGATTTTGCAAATGAAAAAA
The DNA here is from genome assembly GCF_016835505.1 of Polypterus senegalus. NCBI lineage: Eukaryota > Metazoa > Chordata > Cladistia > Polypteriformes > Polypteridae > Polypterus > Polypterus senegalus. Next base: position 22,020 of record NW_024385016.1, read on the forward strand.
TTTTAATTTATAGAGTATGTTATTACCCTTTTGATAATCAATCCTTTTCTTTAGTTAACATTTACTCCCAAATTTCACCTTTTTTATTTATTAATTTATTTTGGTTTTATGCAGTGGCAGAATCTCTATCGGGTCTTGGTAATAAGTCATTCAGGGAAATTTTTCATCATCAATCCACTGTTTTCAATATACATGGAATATGAAGTTCTGGTGATTTCAGTGATTTGTATCCTGTTTAACTCTGGTAAAACAGATAAAACAAAAGCAATGACAGAATTATCACAGATGAAAGACTCAAAAAAGATTTCACAGTTACAATGACTGGGGTCAAAAAGATGAAAAGGGCTTACTGTCCCTTAAGACGGTTTTGAATGCTGAATATTTTGGGGGGTTTTCCAAATCAATCAAAGGGGAAAAACATTTGAAACAGTTTGACAAAGGAGCTTAATCTTTTATTAAATTTTATTATCGATTGTTTTTTCCCCAAGGAAAGTTTTCAGAACAGTCATTTTGTCCATAGAGGCATCAAGTTTTAATATTTTGTTTTTAATTGTTATCAAAGTTCAAAAGAATGAACAAGTTTTTTTTTTTAACAGATATTGAATATTATATGTTTCCCATAAATTTACCTTTTTTTTGCACTGGTAGGTGTAAACCTCTAGAAAATAGAAACTCAAGGAGTCATTTAAAATTCAAAATGTTAATATGCTAAAATTGAGATAATTATAAATTTTTAGTCATCAAAAAAGGGTTTTATAGGAAAAAGATGACAGGAAAAAAGTTCTAAAATAATGGTTACCGTTCGACCATTGGCTGAATTCATAAGCACTTGGGCCTCCCCCTGGAGTACTTTTGGTTTTTTGGGCTTAGGGTACAAAAAATAAGTGTAGAAAAAGTCAGAAAAGAGCAACTAGGCTGATTGCAGGGTTAAAGGGGGTGAATTAGGAGAAAAGATTAAAGCGTTTATAGTAATTTGTTAAAAAGGCTCTGGGAAAATTGAAGGTGCAGATCTATCGAGTCAAAAGGGTAAAATTCGAAAGGGAAAACTATCCGGGGAAAACTCTGGAAAAACTGAATATAGGTTGGAAAATGTTGTCTGCTCCCTAAAAAAAGGATTATTTAAGATATCATGAAAAATGTTATGCATAAATGTCGGATGTTTTAATATTTTCCTTTGCCCTTTTTTAGTTTAATATTTCCTTTATCTAATCATTTTTTGTAATAATTTTGTTCTTTTTTTTTTTCCTCATTTTAGTCGCCCTTTTTTAACTTCCGCTTTATTTCGCGCCCTTTATTGCTGAATTGAGGTCACCCTTTAACTCGCCCTTTAATTCGGGCCCGTTTTTGAAGGATCCCGATTAAAAAGGGGGACTTGACTGAAGTTTTAATAATTTAAAGGAATTAGTACAGTGGATCTAGACTATTTTTTAAAATGGTTCATCAAAATGGGGGCACAGTTGAAAAAAATGTTGGGGTTTTTTACACAAACAGAAATTTTTCTTTTCACAGAAGTAGTAATATGTCAGGCATTTTTCAAAATTTAATCAATTTGATTGAAGATTAACCCCCCCTTTTAATTAAAGCCGGGAAATCCCCCACCAACCATCTGTTGTTTGTTGACCTTTTATGACCTTTTTTCCCGCCCCTGTTGATTATAAGGGAAATCACCACCCCACCCCTCTGTTGTTTGTTTACCTTTGATGACCTTTTGCCTGGCCATCTGTTTTTCCCCGGAAACTTCAAGGGGGAATTTGGTGGTACCCCCCCAGCCCCCCCCAACCCCACCCTCTGTTTGTTTAAAGCCCGATTGTTTTCCCCCGGAAAATGTGGGGGGATTTGATATCCCCCCCCTTTAACCCCCGCCCCCCCGGGGCCCCCCCCAACCACCTTTTGGGGGCCCCTTTCCCAAGGGGTGCCCGGCCCGGCCCCCGAAACCCCTACCCCCAACCATTCCCATTTTTTAAACCCAGGTTTGGGCCGGCCCCCGCCTTAAGGGCCCTCCAAACCGTGAAGGCCGGCCCCCCATGGGGCACAAGCCCCCCACTCTGAGGACATACACACACACACAAAGCCCTCGGGGGTTTTTTTTTGGCCCCCCCGGTTTTAAAAAAAACTTTTT
>NW_024385017.1:0-13084 GCF_016835505.1 Polypterus senegalus
TTTTAAGGGGCCCTAACACAGATCTTATTTATTTTCCCTTTGGGACATTTCAGATTAAAACATCCCACTGCCAGTTCCTTTGGCTCAAAACACAATTTTGACTTAAAGTGCTTTTGGGGGGACTTTTCAGGCATCAAGTCCCATGAAATAACTGACAAAATAAACAATTTTCCCCTTGAAACTTCATCAAGACAAGCATTGCACTTCACCCTTTCTCAATACATTTGTTTACATTTAACCAGTGGTATACTGTGATGACTGTTGGTTTTACTAGCAAACATTAAGATTCTAAGATTAAAATAAGATTAGTTTTGTCTTTTATGATTGTTGGTTGTACTAGTTTAACAATATGCATTACAATTATTAACACCCCTTTGTTGGCAGGTTACCCTTCAATAATTTTTCTCTGTGTTATTATTACATTTAATTACTTTGATAATACATGAAAACATTCCTTCTAAAACATAAATTTGGGTTTCCCCAAATATATGTGCATGGACTAACTCTTTTATACCTGTCCAGAAGCCTCAGTTTATATTAACAATACTATTTAGACTACTTTAACTAGAATGTGGCACTAGACAAGGATGCTCCCTGTCATCATTCTATTCACTATCACCATGACAAATTGGCTGCTTATTTTTCAAAATATTTCAGACATAAAAGGATTAAGAGAAATACTTGAACAGAAAATCTCTCATATAGCAGACAACATGGTATTGTATATACAGACCCCAAAACTCAGTAAAGAGTAGCCCTAAATGCACTAGCAAACTTTCAAAAGATATCTGGACTCAAAATCAATTTGAATAAAAGTGTGTTTTTCCAGTGAATTCTTTAGCATATAACATTAGTCTGGACATGTATCCATTTATCATATCAGATCAGTTTAAATACTTATGGGTTAACAAACAAGTAAACCAAATATCTCTTTCTAAAAATTATGCTGTCTGTATGGAAAACATTAAACAAGACATGAGCAGATGGTCTAACCTTCATCTCACATTTGCAGGAAGAATCAACACTGTCAAAAATGAACATTCTTCCCAAGCTGCTCTTTCTATTTCAAAACATACCCTATATATTAACAATCCTTTTTAAGAAATTAGATTCCATTATAACCTCATGTATTTGGAACTCAAACATCCACACATACAAAGTCGACTCTACAAAAAACCCAAAGCAGAAGGAGGCATGGCACTGCCTAACTTTCAATTTTATTGCTGGGCAGCAAATATGCAAGTGATAAAGACTTGACATCAACACAATCCTTGAATATACCCATGCCTGGTCTGCAATAGAAATAAAATTGTGCCACACTTTTTTACACTCCTGCTTTGTGCCCAGTAAATACAAAATATCGCCTTTTCACTAATGGGTCCAATTCTCCTACAAAACAGAATATGGAACCAATTTAAGAAGCATTTCAAGACAGAGAAGCATTATCTGTTGCACCTCTACATCAAGTCAAGTCAGTTGGGTAGCATTCATGGTACGGTGTGTTGCCGTACCCACTACACGTTTAAACAGCTCGGGATACTGGTTTGCAACCCCACAGGCAGTCCTACCTCTGGAAATGACCCTCTATCTGCTGCAGCCAGGTGACGTGGGTGACCCCTTTGGCCTGGTTAAACCATTTGGGTCCCCAAAAATAAGGATCTTATGAGCAGGATCACCCTTTGGGAAACGCCACATGGCCATAGTGCTGTAACTGACACCCCTCACAATGAAGGAATGTGCCTCATTTGGTACTGTTGTGCAGCCCATCTCACAAACTCAAACCAGCGGAACCCAAGGATTTTCTAGAGACACAGTACCAAAGGAGCCCAGTCTTCATCTCAGGTCACTAGATAGTGTCCATGTCTCACAATCATATAGCAAGACAGTGTGGAGACGAATGTTCTTTTGTTCCCTTGTACTAATTTATGTCTAAGCAGTCAGCTTGTAGAAGCCTGCTTTGTTTTGAAACAGAAAAATGTTTGTGCAAAGGGACTCAAGGTCTAGTTCCCACATGAGTCTGCCTTATCACGTTTCCCTTTAAACCATCTGAACCCCATAACAAAAGGGCCAAGAAATCAAATTGCATAAGGGACTTTAAAAGGGGGCTCCAAGGATTGTGTATAATAAAGGGTTTGACTGTTAAATTATAATGATATTAAATTACGATTCTGGGGGTAAAAAACTGCCCCCACCCAACAGCGGAGGTTCAGAAGAGCCCTGACGCTGCATGTACATTTGATTGTCTGCTTTTTGAAACTCTTCTCACCGTGACTCTGGAAAAAAAAGTTTTTTATAACCGCACCTGCTGTCGGGTCTGAGTTTCGTCCACAGTTTTGGCGTAACGTGGGGCGGCAGGAAGGCGGCTCCGTGCAGGATGTCCAGATGACCGTGGTGGGCCCGATTCCCCCGGATCGGGTCCAGCCGTAAATGTAGGATTGGCCTGCCTTGGGCGTTTCCTCGGGGGGAGTCCTGACCCCCCTCCTAGCCGATACAGGCACGACTTGATGGGCATTTCCATGCAGGTGGATGGAGTCACGGGTGAGATCGGGGATTCCTGTTAGTTTGACTGGTGTGCTGGAAGTAATATGAATATAGAAGGAAAAGGAAAAAAAAGCATATGCAAAATAAAGAATAAGATAGCATACGATGGAAAATACATAGGAGGGTTCTAGGGGCTCACGGAAAAGTGACTTTGGGACCTACGAAAGCACAGTGTGAATGTTGCTAGTCACTCCTGTGGAAAGGTTAGAAAAGGGCGTGGCAGGGCTCCTATAATAATTTGAGGAACGAAGGGTGAAAGGGGATTGAGAATGTGTCTAAATAAAGGGGAGGTCGAGTTTTCATCCCTATCTGGTCATACTCTTGTTTCACGGGTTGCTAAGGTGCGGAGACAATACCCTGGCAGATTGACGATACAAAACCCGCCTGATGAAGGGATGGGAAAAAACCTCCATATCATGTACTCCACGGGCGTATTGATGTAGGATTCTGCTGATGGAATAAACGGACCTAAGTCACCTGAAGCTGTAATCCGAATAGGAGCGGATGGGGGGTGGAACGGGTTTATCGAGGGCTGAGTCCTTTCTGCTGAGACCCCGCCACTCACTATGGGAAAACAATCAGTAGCCAGTCAAACAGTCCCTAAGAGTCCAAAAAATCTAATGTTAGAAGGATTATTTTCGGGGATCGCAGGCTCTTAGTGCGCTTGTCGGATCGAAGGGGCCCTTTAGAAAGCTCATTGAAAAGACATGATTAGATTTAAAAAAAAAGGCATGTGGGAAGTGGAATAAAGACAGTGGAGGTAGATGGCCAGTGGAAGGAACTGGAGATATGAATGAGATACAGGACATTAAAAAAAATACTGTGCAGAAATACACAGGGTTGTTGTAATGGAGGTCCTTATCGGATGGATATTTATGACAGATGGAATTGGTTTTTAAAAGACCTCGTTGAAGCGGCACAGAAACAGAATGAGCTTTAGTTGCTGAACTTAAGAATAGAAAGGTAAAAAAAGTGCTTTATAGCTTTACAAAGTGTAGGCTGATACGGGACCCCAGTCTGAAGGAAGGGGGAAAAAGGAGTGAAAAAAAAAACCTTTTATACCCAGCCCTCTTCCACAACACTTTACCCATAACCCCTTCCACGCCACATTCAATCATTGCTCCAATGGCTCCTGGGGTTACCATCCCTTAGAACTGATGATTTCTTTGATGAACAATATCAATGCGACCCTTCTCACTTACAGATCCTGTATGAGACTGACGGCTACTTGTTAGGGGCTATGGGAGCTCTTCTAACTTGCATAAAAGCCCTCCATTTCACAACGTCAGAAGCAAGACCCTCAGAGATAAGTCCCTGAAAACCTTACCCCGTTTAAGTCCCCTAAACCTTAGCACCCACTTTTTTCATGCCCTTTAATTGAGGTTCCTGACCCCGACACGATCCCACACTACCCCAGGAAATCTAACCCCACTACTGTAATGATACATTGTAACTGGGATATTCAAAAGCTGAAAGACGTAGTGTCCGAATTGCCTGATCGTAAGGTAATTGGGTGGGTTGAAGTTTGTGGAAAAAGGTGCAACTAGATAATGTGTACAAACCCGGTGTAGCAAAGTGGACCAAGTGCTACGCAGAAAGATGGGCACCATTTGAGCTCCCGTCAATCATGGGCAGCATAACGGAGAACAGTGGCAGTGGAATGAGGCTGCCTCGTGGACAAAATAATGAGAGTCCTTTCCTTGCCCAATGGGAACCCGTGAAAACTGCAATAGCTGCAAAATAAAAAAAGGGCACCGAATGGTCCCTTTTCAGTTTGCCAAAAAAGAAAGATAAGACGGCAGATGAATGGGCACACCACATTCAGGACTTGATGACAAACCATTCTGGCTTAGACAGCCCAGATGACCGTAACAAGGCAGCGGTTCCTCCTTTTGTGTCAGGACTTAAAGTGATATTAAAATAAAGTATGCCGTCCTGTATTTGGATGAGAAAGTGCCACTTTTGATGAAGTTTAAAGACAGCGAGCATGCTGACGACAGACTAAAAAAAAAGAGTCAGATACTCAGACCAAGTTAATCACGGCACAAATAAATTTATTAGGCAGGTAGAGCTGCCAGGCAGGGGTCGAGGACGTGAAGGACGTGGAGTTTACCGAGGACAGGGGCGAGGCCGGGGGAGAGGTTGTGGATTTTTACTTCCTAATTTGAATTCTTCGTCTGCTCAGCGCCTCCCTCAGATCAAGCACCTACTGTACATCTTGCCTGTTACGATGGGACACTTCTGCGAATTGCCCACATCAGCTTCCTCCCACCTTCCTTACCTGAACCTGGGGATATTCCTTTCACTGGGCCCCCCAGCCACTCTCTTCAGTTGCCTTTGCTCACGCCATGTGACACAGATCCTTTATTGACTTTGCTGAATGGCACTGAAACTGTTTTTCTAGTCTGCCTCAACGATAAAGTGACAGTTCTTAGTGTTTTGGACAACCACATTTTTTACTGGTGACTAAAACTCTTCGGGTTCAGCTTCATTTCAGTGGTTCCACTTTTGATGCACCGTTTTTGTTAAATCAGCTCTGCCCTGTTAATCTGTTAGAAGGGATCTGATGACTAAGCTCTCCTCTCTATTTCTCAACCGAATGAGGTTTTACTATTCTATTCCTAAATTCCTGTGCCAAACCTCCCCACACTAAGCCCTCTTCTGCAGCTTGGACCCTGAACATCTCCTCACACCCATTCTCCTTAAAGCCCTACACTTTTTTTCCCTTCATGTTTTTTCCCCACTTGCAAGTTCCCAACACCCCACTGCACTGCCCACTACCCTGCTGGAAGTGGACACACCTTGGTTAGCATCTTTTCTTTTTTCAGGTAATACCCCAGAGACCCTTCTATCCCTTGCTTTTTTTTCTCATGCAAACACAGCTGCTGCTGTCATGCACTTCACGCATTCCAAAGCGTTTCTATTTAGGAGGTTGGTTCCCCATGTTTTCTTTAGCCGATTCTAGCACCGTTCACTGAGTTGAAATTGGGGATTGGGTGGAACAATGTTTCGATAGGACGGACTGGCTGCACGTTGCTCCGAGTATTTTTGATACCTCAGATCATGTGATAACTAAAGTTGTGCTTCAAAATATTTTTTTTAGTATATCGTGCATTGTGCCGTCCTTTCCTTTCTGCATTTTCATTCAAACCATCTCTCCTCTTGGCTTTCCTCATTTCCCGATGCACTCTGGTCCCGGGGGAAAAATGATTATGGAAGGATAGCACACTGTGAGCCACTGGTGATTTACCCAAAAATCGCCCTTCCGCCGCGCCGCCAGTATCCTCTGTCTCCAGCAGCAGAGGCTGGCATCTCCGCCGCTTTCCCGTTTCGTAAAACGTGGAGCGATCATTTCAATTGAATATTCCCCAGTCAACTCCTCCGTTTTACCTGTTAAAAGGCGGGCCGGTTCATGGCGTTTTGTTCAAGATCTTCGACACTTTAAATTCTGCAGTTTTCCTAGGGCACCTATTGTTACTAATCCTTCCACTATTCTTTCTACATACCTCGTCCGCCTGTTATTTTCTGTTATTGACCTTGCTAATGCTTATTGTTGTATTCCTTTGCACCGACTCCAATTCTGGTTTGCCTTTACTTTCCAAAACCACGTTGGGACATGGACCGTTATGCCTCGGGGATATACTGAAACCCGTTTTGTTTTGGACAAGCTCTTGCTCAAAATTTAAAGGTTTTTGGGCCCGGGAAAAAAGACAGTGTATTGATACAGTAGTGGAATGTTGTGTAGTACTAGGAAGCAGATTGTGCACGGGATACTCAGAATTGTTATTATTTTTAGCAGAAAATCAAAAGTTTCTAAAGCAAAACTGCAGTTAATTCAAACAACTGTGAAATATTCAGGTCATGACATTTTTTGTGAAACAAGAGCTCTCTCTCTCTCTAGTGATCGTATAAACACCATTCAACATTTTTCCTAGACAACAGGTTGTGTCTGTATTAGGCATTATAGGATACTGCAGGCAATGGATTTTAAACTTCAATGAAAGAGCACAGCTTTTGCAAACTTTAGCGGTCACTCCGATCTCCCCTTTCTGGTCAGGTGGCATGGAATGATCAAGCTGGGGAAAGGGTCTATGTGACTTAAAAAAAAAAGAAAAAAGAAAAGTGCCCCACCTTTGCAGAGTTGGGACTGTTGACTATCTCGTCCATTCACTCTGTGGACGAAAAGGGGGATATATGAATGCATTTTTTACACAACTCCATGGAGAAAAAACAAAGGCTTAGCCTATTTTTTCGAAAAAATTGGATCCAGTGGCTGTACTTCCAACCTGTCACAGAACTGAAGCAGCCACAACAGAGGCCGTGCTAGCCAGTCAGAATTAGTGCTCATGATCCCCTAGTGGTAAAGTGCCTCCGCTTCATCCCATTTTTGTACAGGTTAAAACATCACATCTCATTACTGCTAGGGCAATACACTATAAAATGTACTCTGTACATTGTCAAATGTTACCATAGAAGGTGACCACCTGCTGGAAGCAAACCGAATTTCTTCCCTGTTTAAACCGCGGGCAGCTGAGTTGATAGCTCTCACCGAGCTTGCAGTTGTCAGAGGAAAAATTGTAACTATCTAATACTGATTCTAGATATGCTTTGGGGTCTGCCATGATCGGGGCATTATGGAAACTCAGGGGGTTCAAGACCAGTACTTTCAAGCCCATTCAATCAAAACTAAAAGAACCTCTTAGAGGCCATACAAAAACCCTCAAAGCTAGCGATCATTAAAATGTCAAGCTCACACAGGAAAACAGGATTCTGTCAGCAAAGGAAACAATTTGCTGATCATTTTGCTAAACGGGCTGCATATAATAACACACCAATCTCTTTTTTTCCAACAGAGAAATGACCAGGATACTGATAATCAAATTATTTCTTTACAGAGTGCAGCCACGGACACAGAAAAAAAATGGTCCAAAGAAAGGGGGCCTCTCTGATGGAGTCTGGACCCATAAGCAAACTAACAAACCTTCCTTCCTAAAGCTTCTTTCCCAGGTATGGATAAAATCACCCATGGCCTAGAACATACTGGAAAAGACATGGTTCAAGATGTTGAAAAAAATTGGGAAGCTGTAGTTTTCTCTACATATGCGAGCAGTCTGCAGGTGTTGTGCATTATGTCAAAAGTTTAATGTAGGAAAGGGCACCCAGGTAAGTCCCGTACACCTAACCTAATGGGTCCATTCAACACCTTCAAATGGACTTCATTGAATTAACACCATCAAGGGTACCGATACTGTTAAGTAATTGTTGATGTGTTCTCCCGATGGGTGGAAGCTTTCCTTCCAAACATGCAGATGCCAAACCTGTTGGCAAAAGCTTTGATAGAAATCATTCCAAGATGGGGCATACCGCAGAAATTACAAACTGATAATGGCACACACTTTGTAAATTCTGTTATAAATGAATTAACCACCTGGCTCCAGATTAATGTGCATCATTTGCAATACCCCCCCAGAGTGGAGGTATTGTGGAATGATGCAATGGTACCTTGCAATCTAAATTGGCTAAAATCTGTGAGCAAACAAATTTAACTTGGCCTGATGCTCCCCCTGGCCTTGATGGATTAAGAGGAAGAACATTTTGGGAGTTAGGGGTGTCGCCATTCGAAATTCTGACGGTCGGGCCCTATGAGTCGGCATGGTCATAGGTAATGTTACACTACATACTGTGGACAATGATCTTCTTTCCCGTCTTACAGGTCTCCAGCTTCTCTGAAGGAAGTCCACAAGCAGGGGAAACAGGCCTGGAGAACTAGTCCTCCATCAAAGGACTCCCGATTCCATTAGGAACCTGGATTCTGGCTAGAGATACTCGAAGGAAACATTTGCATCACCCCCGGTGGAGAAGGGACCCTTCCCAAATTCTGCTGTGGACATCACACGCTGTTAAAGTTGAGGAACTGCCTGCTTGGATTCACATCTCACATTGCAAAAGATGTCACCCTTGATTGTGGTCCTACTATGTCTTTCCATCCCTTGTCGAACTGCTCTGGTCACTTGACTTTTCCTTTCGGAATCACCACATCAGTTCAGGTGGATTTCTGTTCTATTATTGACTGTGGACTGATCGACAAATCCAGTGGAACTGGTCTACAAATTGTGTGTAACTTTACAACCTCTGGATTGAAATAACTGTGACAAGTGGGACTGGGTTTTTGCTAATACTGAAAAATGAAGACTGGGGTTATCAACCCTATAAGGCCCAGAAGTATGGTCTGAAATATCGTTTTCATTATAAAAAGGGCATGCCCTCATGAATGGCCGAATACCATTGTAACCTTTGATCATTACACTGAAGAACCCTTCTTTACATGATTCAGGAACCTGTATTTTAGGGCATATGTATCTGGAATAGATCCTCTAGGGGGATTTCAAATTAAGGTTGAGAACCCTGTTACTAACACTCCCATTTCCCACACACACCTCTCTCCTACCCTGGTCCAAACCCGGCCCCTGTCAAGGTCATGTATATTTCCACCTCTTCTCCACTTTTCTATTGAAAATTTGGGGATGGGGATCAGAACCGTTACGAATGGGTATTATATTCAGCTAGACAAGTGAATCAATCTGATTGCTATGCATTGGTAAAGCTAGGCCACATTTTGGGCCCCTGTCCCTTTTCCTCTTTCAACATATCTGATCCTACTGGCCTTCCTTGCCTACTTGCCCTTTTTATCTCTTCCCCATATTCCAATCGACTCTAATTACATTACACTTTCCCCTTCTTTTTTCCCCCACCTTCCCATGACTCCCGATATTCAGCCTGATGAAGGTATTTATACCTGTTTTTTAGAAACCTCACTTTTTCTCATGACACAAATGTTGGTAATATCCCATCCTCTTTTTGTTTCCCAAAATTTTCCGATTAATTCTTCCTCTTTAGCTTCCAAATTATCAATTTTTCTGATTAGATAGATAGATAGATAGATAGATAGATGATAGATAGATAGATAGATGATAGATAGATAGATAGATAGTCTTTATTACCAGAATACTGATATTTGGTGGATTGCCATGGGTCTAAATTGTTTACATCCTTCCACCTGACTGGACTGGCACTTCTGCTTTAACAATTTGTTATGCCTTTCCATTTTCCTTTAACTGCCTTCCATGTGCGACCAAATTTGGCCGACATCCCAACCCATTCTTTTGGACCCTTCCCAGTTTTTCCCTACATGGCCCTGGGGTATTTTGATTCCATTCGAGTCCCTCGTGGAGTCCCTGATAAGTTCAAGACGGGATCAAGTTGTTGCCGAATTTGAGTCTATTTTTCCTCAGGTTACAATAAACAAAAAAGTAGATTGGATTAATTACCTCTATTACAATCAACAAAGATTCTAAATTTTATTAAGAAGCTGTTGAAGGTATCCATGAGCAACTTGATAAAACATCCCTCATGACCTGCAAATCATTGGCTTTAGATATGCTCTTGGCTGAGAAAGGAGGCGTTTGTGCTATGTTTGGTGATAATAATACAGCTCCCGATGGATCAATCACCCCTGCTTTAGCTGATTTGACATGAACTAGCTACTAATTCTGGCATTTCTAATCCTTGGGACAAATGGTTTTTTGTCCACTTTTTTGGGGCCTGGGGCCAATGGCTTAAAATCAGTTTCATTTCTCTTACGGTTGCTTTAATCGTTCTCCTGCTTGTAGTTTGCTATATTGTTCCTTTGATAAGATACATTGTCTCCCAAATATTTTACTGCCTCAATGGCAAAGGCTTACTTTTACCAAAGAAAAAATGCTTCAGGGTTACACAGCCACCCCACCCTCCACCCATTCCCCCATCCCCCTCTCCTACCCTTTCCTACCATGTCTCCCTGATCAAATATTTTTTGTAAAAAGGGGGAATGTGGAAGACAATTTCTCTTCGTCCCTTTTTACTAATTTATGTCTAAGCAGTCAGCTTGAGAAGCCTGCTTTGTTTTAGCAAACAGAAAATGTTTGTGCAAAGGACTCAAGGTCTGAGCATTCCACACATGAGTCTGCCTTATCACGTTTTCCTTAGCTTACATCTGAACGCCCTAACAAAAGGGCCAAAAATCAAATGATAGGGACGTTAAAGGGGCTCAAGGATTGTTATAATAAAGTGTTGACTGTTAAATTTTTTAATGATATTAAATTACGCATTCTAGGGTATAAAACTGGACCCCACCCAACAAGACGGTTCAGAAGAGCCCCGGCGCTGTCATGTACATTTGATTGTCTGCTTTCTGAAACTCTTCTCCCCCGTGACTCTGAAAATAAAGCTTCTTTATAACCGCACTGCTGTCGGGTCTGAGTTTTCCCCCAACAGGAAGTACAGGACTTTTAAAGACTTGGACCTATGTCCTTTTGATAGATATCGGGCGCCACACACCCCTTTCCCGTGACCTCATGACCCCCATGCTCTCCCAATCCGTCTACTGACTTCATAGGAACAGTCACCAGAGACATGAATGTCACTGCCAAGGTAATTAAACCTCTCAACAAGATCAACACTCTCTCCAAACAGACACACTGCTGGTGGCTGTACCCAAAAGGTCATTAAGGCATGGATCTTGGTTTTTCAGGAAACTAGCATGCCCAGACACTCAGACTCTCACTCCCGTCTCCACGAGCCTCCATTGACTCTGCGAAGATCACAGCATCGTCAGCAAAGTCAAGATCTTGAATTTTTCTTCACCAACAGATGGCCCACAGCCTGGTCCCCATGACCTTGCCCCACACCCAGTTCATACAAGCAAGAAAGAGTAGGAGCAGAACACACCCTGACGAACCCCAGAATCAACTGGGAAAAGCACAGAGGTCCTGCCTCCACTCTGCACAGCACCAGCGTACCAGTCTCCCAAATGGGAAGCAAAGATTGCTTGCAATGCCAGGAGGACAGCATACCACCAGCCTGGAAGTTCACCCAGATACCACGAGCCCCGCAGACAGGGAGGAGGATCAACTTTGAACAACTGCTCAAAGTAGCAGCCCTGGTCACAACTGCAGTGTCTCCGATGGACCATTCCATCAGCTGCCCTCACTCGACCCCACAGAGGAACAGATTCAGATGTGTGTAATACTTTGATTCCTCTGTAAGCAGGACGTGGTCACTAGACCACTGATGGTGGGGCACTTGCTCACAGATTCCTCTAACAAACGCCTTCCTTATCTGCCCTCAGAGCCCTTGCAGCCATCCTTCTCAATTCCCGGGACAGACCAGAGTTGCCACTGAGCCGGGGGTGCGGACTCCCCTTGAATATGCATGGTGCCCTGTGAGATGAAACAACACTGGTAACACCAACACAACCCTCAGCAACCTTTAGGGTCTTGTTATAGAAGGTCTCCCACATCACATTAGGGTCGGCAGTCATACCCAAATCTGAAAGTTCCTTGCACAAACTGTGTCAAACTCATTAGAAAACAGCCTGGTCTTGGAGTCTGACCAAGTCCAAGCTCATTTTTCTAGTAGGTGGTAAACCTACTGGACCAAAGCTGGATCCTAACAGTAGCAACAAGTCTGTGGTCAGAATTCACAAACTGGGCACTTCTGTAGACCCTGCAGTTTTGCAAGAGCCTCCAGTGTCTGCCCACGAGGATGTGATCGATCTCCTTCACGCACCACCAGTATTGAAGTACCAAGTCCAACGATGAGAATCAGGGTGCTGGAACCAGGATCCAGTGATTCGCAGCCCTGACCTTTTGCAAAGTCAAGGAACATGGAGCCACTTTCACCATGGTCACCAGACCCAAGGGGACCAAGACATCCACATAGCCAGCCCTGTCAGTGCCAGTGGCTGCATTGAAATCACCCATGATCAGAGGAGTGTCAAATCGTAGGCACCCATCAACCACTGAGTGAAGCTGCTGATAAAATGTCTCCTCACCGAGCTATCACTCACCACAGTCGAAGCATACACTCTACATCACAATCACCTTTTTCTACCTCTTACACCAAATCAGTATTTAATGTCTGGACAACCTCCGGATTAAAACACTTAAGGAACTGTATATCGATAAAATATTTTTGCATCATATGAACAATTATGCATTACATTTAATCTCCCAACATCACAACTATTCCACTACTTTCAGATTAGAAATTGCTAAGCAGAACCTGCCCAATTTTCCTCACTCTCCCACCTACTTCTATCCCAGAAGTAATATTGATATTGATCTGTGTGCCGATATTGACAAAGAAATAATTGTAAAAAGATTGAAAGATGGAATAAAGCAATTTGTGATAGAGCTGGGAAAAGCACTATAAAACAAAAGTAGACTGACTATAATGTGTTCTGTTGTAATCCTTATTGAGATTGGCCTTAAAAAGTACAAGAATGACAGATAAAGCAACTACTAATAGAACTAGAAAAGGTGCGATAAAAATTAAAACTGACTATATAAACATTCCTCCTTACAAAATCTCTCATCAACCATCTGATGTTGAGGTTTAGCTAGTTTTAGTAGAAGACAAGAATGCCAGGGAAAGCATTTGCAAAAGTATGGTTTGATGATTATTTTGGATTACTGTCAGAGTACATTTGTTGAATCATAGAAGA
>NW_024385018.1:0-28260 GCF_016835505.1 Polypterus senegalus
GGGCTCCCAACTTCACATTCAAATTATTAGCCATTGGCCATCCTATGAAATTAAGGAAGAAAAGGTCTTGTTGATTATTTGGTTAAACAACTCAATCATCGACCGACTGAAAGAGTAAATCATATTGATTTGCTGGAAACCGTGGAAGGATAGGGCTTGTCCTCCTCCGTAGCCTGTTATTGTTTATGTCCCAACCCTACCTTAATTTTGTCCTGACTTGTCGCATTGTACAGAATCTCAAACAAGCTATCTTGTCATGTCCCCAAAGTTGTGGATGAGATTCCTAGCTACTGCACTGATTGTTCATGACATCATTACTGACCCTGGGTGATTGTCGGGAGAAGCCCTATAGGCTCGGAGGCAAAGGGTAATAGAGTTGGAAATTAGGTGAATGCTGGAATTAGGGGTTTGTGAAGAAAGCTATAGCCCTTGGTCTAGTCCTAAGCCTGATGGGTCATGGAGGTTTTGCAATGACTTCCGTCGACTTAATCATGTTTCTAAATTTGGCCGTATCCCATGCGCGAGTGGATGATTTACTTGATTGACTGGGGAACACTCAATTCCTAACTACTCTTGACATGAAATGGTATTGGAATTCCCTTAATGGCCTCAGCTAAAGAAAGACTCCATTTGTACCAATGGACATTGGCAATACAGGGTCCTTCCTTTTGGTTTGCACGGGGCACCAGCTACCTTCTAATGTCTGGTAGACACACTACCTGCCCCACAATTCAATTAGTGCGCCTACTTGGATGATGTGGTCATTATTCCGGCACGTGGAAGGACCATGTAGTGCAAGTTAAAACTGCACTCTCACACACTAGCGTCGCGAGGGCTTATACTAATCAAAGAAATGCTTTTTGGATTATGTGAGCCAAGTATTTAGACTACCTAGTGGGTGGAGGTGTTGTTAACCACAGTGTAGTAAAATTGATGCCATCATATGGTGGCCCATTGATAAATAAGAGGCAAGCTCAGGCTTTTTGGGGATAGCAGGTTACTATCGTAGTTTTGTACCTTTTCTCTGAAATTGCTCACCCTTATCTAATCTAACAAGGAGGCATCTTGAAAGTGGTATGGGATGATTCAGCTGATAAAGCATTCTGTGACTTAAAGTTGGCCCTTACTTGGCACCTATTTTACGATCTTCTAATTTTTCTCTTCCTTTCATCCTCCAGACCAATGCACGCCACAATATCGGGGCCTGATAATAATGCTTGACGGTGCTGAACACCCCATTATGTACCTCCTGGATCGGAGACCAAGTATACGCGGTGGAAAGGAAAGCCTTGGCGATTAAGTGGGCTTTGCGTCCTCTATTGGGCGTGAATTTACTCTGTGATGGATCATGCAGCTTTTTCAGTGGATGGCCCTTCACGGATCAATCTGGCATACTAGGTGGTTTGGATCTCACCTTATCGTTTTGTGCCATTTATCTTAGGGTTGCTTGCAGCCAGCGTGGATCTCTCTCAGTGTCCATGACCTCTCTCATTTGACAGGTCTGGGCCGATGGTCATGTCAAGTAATGCGATTAGGAGGCAGTCAAAGAGCCTAAGGTGGTAACTATCGCGGATATGAGTTGTCACGAGTACACCAGATCTCTTCTTTCCACAGAGCCAGAGAAAATATTGCTTCCACTTCAGGGTATAAAAATGCGAACAAGCTTACTTCGGTCATCCTCAATGACATCACTTCCGACTCTTCCAGATCACATCACTTCCGGCTCACCTCGATGATGTTACTTTCGGTTCCTGTTCCTAACGTCACTTCCTGCAACATTCTGTTCCCAAAATCCTTTTCTATAAATCCACCATTTTTCACAAAGTAAAACTGTCAAATGTTCTGCAATTTAAGACTTTGATCTCTTTTTTATATATTGTCTTAGGGCAATATACAGGGATAGTCCCAAACCTTTTCTTGGCTCAATAGTTGTTTTTCCTGGGTTAAAGCCAACACTATTATCTATCTATCTATCTATCTATCTATCTATCTATCATCTATCTATCTATCTATCTATCTAGAGTATGTAACATTAGATGCCTAAGTACTTAGTAGTCTTATTATACAACAAAACAAAGTGTTCAAAAACCAAAATAAAGTTCAGTTGCTTCTTCAAAAGAAGTTGATAAATAAATAAACAAACCCTGATATAAACAGTGTTCTTGGTAGAGCTAAACTCACAGTAAACAGTCATTAAATAATCAAAGATAAAAATAAGGGAACATCACAATCAGATTCAATCCATTAAACACAGCAAGGTTTTGTGCCACCTTCTAAAACTGACATCTCCTCTGCTTGTCATTTAAGTTTACCTCAGCAAACCAAGAGACCACCAGCAACAGCAGTCTTCCTTCACATCAGCTTCTGCCCCAGCCACCTTAGCTGGGCACGCTGATGGATACACCTCAAAACAGATTTCCCAGAAGGAGTAAAACCCAAAGCACACCAAAGTGGTAAGAGGGGTTTAAAAGAACTAAATAGAAATGGGCTCAAAAGAAATTCCCCCGACATGTTCATCAGATCCTCTCAATTTCTTTTAGCTGTCATCTGTCAAAGACAAATTGCGTTTCAGGTATGATGTTATGAGGATAAACTGTGGAGCTCAGAAAATGTGCGTGGGTCTCATAGGATGCCATTTTACTGTATAATAAAGTTGAGGAGCTCATGCTGAAGGCGGTGGAAATTTGGCACAAGAGGTTCCTGCATTTTTTTTACTGGTTAGATGGGGGATGACACTTTAAATGGAATTCTTAAAGCCATGTTGATGACTTTATATGGGTGAAATACAAACTTTTCTATCTCAGTCATTCCATACCCCAGATCAACTTTGGGATGGTGATGAAGGTATGAGCACTTTAACTAGGGGGGACTGGAAGTTCTAAATGTCAGTGGAGTAATAGTATACACCAAGAAAGTTATACGAGAATCTTCAGCCCTGCTGTAGTCTCTTCTAAGATCCTTAAAAGGCGGTCCCCTCAGTGCAACTAACTGGAACAACTAAAATCAAAAAAAGGGCAGACTCTCTGGGTTTAAAAAAAGCAGACCTAATGTCTCATTTGATGGACACATTTTAACATCCAACCAAAACATGTTACTGTTCAAACAACACACAAAGCCAACAAGGTCATTAGGGGGAAAAGTGGCCTTGAAGTCTCAAAACCTGGAAGAGACAAATCTTTAATTTGTTGTTTAGTGATGTCTCATTGGAATCTTCTATGTGGCACACAAGAAGGATGTTTGATTATTTTGGCAGGGGTGGAGGACAATTCTCATTCCTTTGTTTTGGGAGTCGGAAAATCAGTAGAGCAGAATGGTACTTGAGAAGGAGACACCCGAGCAATGTATGAATGGATGCTAAATACAATCTGTCTTTATAACATTTTCAGGCTCACAGTCAATGCTTCAAGACACAAATTCTTCAGTCATTTAATTTAACCTCTCTTACTTGGGTGATTCAATCAATCAAGTCTGTAACAGAGAAAAAAACTTCATAAAGAGTTAAAGTTGTTAGTTGTATAGGCAATGACCGAGGCAGCCTCGTTCGTACTGATGTGACTGCATGGGCCTCAGCTTCAGCTAGCTGGACCGGGTCTCACCCATCTGTACTTTTAATGTCGAAGTTCCCCTGAATGGTAGAAAACAGGGTTTGTTCAGGTCCTGTTCCTCTGACATTTTCCAAAAAACAAACAATTTTTGCCTACTTGCCAATTGTGGGCTTTTAACCGTAAAAACACCTCGTGACCCAAAAGAAAAGGTTTGGGGACCGTCCCCATATACAGTCAATTCCTGTTAACGGACCACATCGGAGCGATCATTTTGTCCTAATAACTGGCTGGTCCGATTACGAACATCCCTATACATGTCAACCCAAAAAGGGACATGCTATAAAATAACATTTAAAATGTCATTATGACTTTTTTTTGTGCTGCACCAAGCTTTTGGCAACGTACAAAGAAAATACATATATGTACATGCAGTTGCCCACAACAATCTACAAAACCTTCAAACGATCTACATGACACTCCAGCATCGAAGCACAATAAAAAGGTTACATTACCAAATTCCCGTCAACGTTTGAAGAACTTGTTTAGTGTAATCTGACACATTCTGGTTTGGGCCCTTTTCACTTGAACAAAATCACCACAAACATCTAGCACATCAATGGGACTGCCTTCATTTCCCTCCTGCCATGAAATAGCGGCACAAAGTTTCAATGCATTTCCTGGCATCCTGTGTTGTCACTTCACTAACTCATTAGGGTCATCATCATCCTTTCCTGGTCTTCTGCTTTATGCTTACATCAGCTTTCTGCAGGCGACTTATGCTTCTTTTTCTTATTCTCTGTCCGTTCTTTGGTCCATTAACGGAATTTTGGTCCAAATAAACAAACAATATTAGGCTTATGTTATGATCTGTTTGGTTCTTTGGATTCGGTCCGAATAAGCGGCTGTTCCGATTAAACCCGATTGCCCAAGTAACCAGAATCGACTGTATTGCCCTTAAGACAATATATAAAAAAAGAGATCAAAATCTTAAATTGCAAGAACATTTGACAGTTTTACTTTTGAAAATGGTGGATTTATACAAAAAAGATTATGGGAACAGGAAATGGTTGTCAGGAAGTGACGTTAGGAACAGGAACCGTAAGTAATATCATCGAGGTGAGCCGGAAGTGATGTGATCTAGAAGAGTCGGAAGTGATGTCATTGGGGGTTGGCGGAAGTAACACTGTTGTGGCCTTTTTTATCCCCGGAAGTGGAGGCAATTATTTTTTTTTCTTCTTTTCTGTGGGAAGAAGAGATCTAGGTAAGTACAGGGGACCAACTCATATCTCGTGGATTTCACTCACCTTTAGGCTCTTTGCTCTCCTAATCTCATGTTGTGACAATAGATAGATAGATAGATAGATAGATAGATAGATAGATAGATAGATAGATAGAACTTTCTTGTCCCAGGGGACATTTGGAGATAGAGATGATTGAATACAACACAAGGGAATTACAGTAATAATATGTAAAAATATTAAATGATAAACACACTTCTTGCATATTAAAATGTAAAGGTACTGATTAGATAAAGAAAAGTAATACAACAAAAAAGCATATATAATCAGTAACAAACCTACATTTTTTGGGGCCCTATTATGGGGATCCTTCACAATCAGCAATTTTTAAAAAATATTTTGTATTGAAATCGACTATCTAGTTATTAATATGTTTTAAATCCGAGCTCCAACCTTAAACTTATTTAAATTATTTTCGTAGTAGTTCCACCTGTTAATATTAGAAAATTTAAATTTGGGAAAGCAAAATACATAGAAATATAAAGAAATAAACAAAAGAAAGAAAACACTGGAAGCTCAACTGGAAGAATCTAACTCTCCCCCTTTTCAGTCAGTGGATAACTGATTTTATATATTACTGAAACTGGAAAAAAATCAAATTCTCACTTAGAGGATCTGTGCAGAACATTTTAAAACCCAGGATCTGATCAATAAAATTCTGGAATAATCATTTTATTTGACAAACAGATTCTCTTCCCTTTTTAATTCTATGTATTTACAGTGCATCCGGAAAGTATTCACAGCGCATCACTTTTTCCACATTTTGTTATGTTACAGCCTTTATTCAAAATGGATTAAATTTATTTTTACCTAGAATTCTACACACAACACCCCATAATGACAATGTGAAAACTTTAATTGGGATTTTTGCAAATTTATTAAATAAAAAGCTGAGAAAGCAATGTACAAAAGTATTCAAGTTATTGGCCCATGAAGCTCAAATTAAACTCGGTGCATCCTGTTTCCTCTGATTATCCTTGAGATATTTAATTGGGGTCCACCTGTGGGAAATTCAGTTGACTGGACATGATTTGGAAAGGCCCCACCTGTCTATAGAAGGTCCCCCAGTTGACAGTTCATGTCAGAGCACAAACCAAGCATGAAGTCAAAGGAATTGTCTGTAGACCTCCCAGACAGGATTGTCTCGGGCACAAATCTGGGAAGGTTACAGAAAAATTTCTGCTGCTTTGAAGGTCCCAATGAGCACAGTGGCCTCCATCATCCATAAGTGGAAGAAGTTCAAAACCATCAGGACTCTTCCTAGTGCTGGCTGGCTATCTAAACTGGCGATTGGGGGAAAGGGCCTTGGGCAGGAGGTGACAAGAACCTGATGGTCACTCTGTCAGAGCTCCCGAGGTCCCTCTGTGGAGAGGAGAACCTTCCCGAAGGACACCACCTCTACAGCAATCCACCAATCAGGCCTGTTTTGGTAGAGTGGAGACGAAGCCACCTCCCTTTGTAAAAGGCACATGGCAGCCCACCTGGAGTTTTCAAAGGCACCTGAAGGCAGTGGCGGTTCTACATTAAATTGCTCCCGGGGACTCCCTCCGGCGTCAGAAAAAATAACATGACAAAACTACACATTTTGTACACACACGTTTTATTGTATTTAAATTCCGTCATTCCATAACAGACCAATTTTTGCAAAAAAAAAAAAAAATAAATAAATAAACTGCTCATAACTTAATTATGCTCTGTACAAAATATTATTTAAGAAAAATATTTTAAATTATTAAGAATAATATACAAATAAAATATAGAATAAATCACACTAAAGAAAATTAAATTATTTTACACCCAGAACAAAACACAAACTGAAACTAAAATCAGCATTTCACAGCCTTTCTAGATGCGAAATCATCAACCAACTGGCATCATATGAGATATACTCCCCCTACTGAATGATTAGTAGCACTTGACAGCCAGGCAGTGAACGTTCTGAGACATGGTTGACCTCAGGGTATGTCTTGGTGGATTCAGTTTGGAAAAACATCTCTGCTTGGAGCCACAGTCACTGGCAGGTATTAGAGGTGCAATCCTAGAGAGCAGTCAAAGTTTAAATTAGATCACAGATAGATCCTTATAGATTGCATGTAGAAAGTATTAAACTCAAGGGAGGCTCATGATTTTGATGGCAGGTGAAGTTCTTGATTTCCACCCTGCGAAGACTCTCAACTGTCCAAAAATCAGAATGCCCTTGAAGTGCAGTGTGGTACCTAGTGCATTGCACTGCTCTGCCAACTCCTCATCCTGCAAGACTAGGGAAATTTGTCAAAACCCAAATTTGTTTCCACATTTTCCAATGTGGTAAATCTCTCTCACGATGGCTGACATACAGCTGCATCAAGAACAACATTGAAGAATCCAATCTCCAACTTCCCTAAGGGCATCACTGAAGGCTCATCATGTGATTCATATGAAAGTGGCAGCTTTGTGGACCTCAACCTTTTTGTCTGTCACGTAACAGGACAGAGTTATAACAAATGGAAAATGAAAAACACTATCTACACATATATAAATTACACTGGCTAGTAGCCAACACAAACAATGGAAATAAATAAAAAACTGTACTTACAACAGTTTTGTTTCAAGAAAACATAATTTTAAGGTTAAATTTATTAGATCTAGGTATTTGTATACACTGCTGAAAAACAATAGAACCCTGCCAAAATAACAAATGTAATGGATTTTAATGGTTTATAATGGGAATTGTATTGGTTTAATGGTAGAAGTGTTATAACAGTGTCTGCTGGTATATGATGGATTCTATTGGTGGGTGGGATGGTAAATCCTATTGGAAAAGTGTCCAAAACACACTTCGTAGGGAATTTTGTAATAGTTTCACTGGAAAAAGTTAATGGTTCACAATGGTATTTAATAGAAACCGGTATTAAATTTCTGTGATAGTTTGTATATTAGGCTTTACTGTGTTTTTTTTTTTTTAGCAAGGTAAGCAGCATGCATTATAAGCAAGAGAGCTAACAAGTAAAGTTAGCGTTATACCACTAATTAACACAATGACATGAATACCTTAATCATACAGAGATATTGTTGCATACCTTTATCTTTTGCCGTTTCTCCTCACATCTTTTTCTTTTTCCTAAATTGGGCACCCTGACAGCTTTGGCCTTTTCTCTCCATCGCTGTTGTTTTACTAAATAATATCGGCAATCAACAGATTTCCATCGGCGTCTAACGCTGTCACTCTCCACGTGACCAAGTCAAGACTAAACCAATTCACCTCCACATGTCATTTTTTATTACCTATTTTTATTAGCCATTTCACACAATTAAATAAATAAATAAAATGTGCCAGTATTGGTCTAGTGTTTAAAATATTTTTAATGAAATGTGCCGTTATTTAGCAAGAAAGTCAGGTGTCACTTTGACATAGACAGCCCCCTCCTTGTCCAGCTGTTTGGGACAGGTGAACTGTACTCTAGCCTCCTCCCCCAACCCCCACTTACATCCCCTCTCCTCTCCAGCTCGCTCAGCTGCAATGTGACTCCTGGGGTGGCGCGGGTATCATAGATAATAGAAGCAGCTTAAGCGGCACAGATGATTTTTTTTTTTCCTCCAAGTTACGTGTACCCGTCCCCGTGTCATGAAAAATGCAGCGAGGCTGCCCCGTAAGCCCATGCCTAAAACGCCTGCTGCCTGAAGGACTCTCAGACCATGAAAACAAAATTTTCTGGTCTGATGAGACCAAGATTGAACTGTTTTAGTGTG
This sequence comes from Polypterus senegalus, assembly GCF_016835505.1. Classification (NCBI taxonomy): domain Eukaryota; kingdom Metazoa; phylum Chordata; class Cladistia; order Polypteriformes; family Polypteridae; genus Polypterus; species Polypterus senegalus. The sequence continues at coordinate 8,573 of NW_024385018.1, forward strand.
AGATGCCAGACATCATGTTTGGAAGCCAGGCACCGGCTCATCACCAGGCCAATACCATCCCTAAAAATTGAAGCATGGTGGTGGCAGCAGCATCATGCTGTGGGAATATTTTTTTCAGCCCGGGAGGGAACTGGGAGACTAGTCAGGATAAAGGGAAAGATGACTGCAGCAATGTACAGAGACATCCTGGATGAAAACCTGCTCCCAGAGCTCTTGACCTCAGACTGGGGTGTGAGTTCATCTTTCAGCAGGACAATGACCCTAAGCACACAGCCAAGATATCAAAGAGAATTGGCTTTTCAGGACAGCTCTGTGAATGTCCTTGAGTGGCCCATCCAGAATTGAACTTGAATCCTGATTGAACATCTCTGGGAATCTTAAAATGGCTGTGCACCGGCCAGCTTCCCATCCAAGCCTGATGGAGCTTGAGAGGTGCTGCAAGAAGAATGGGCAAAGGCAGCCCAAGGGATAGGTATTACCAAGCTTGTGGCATCATATTCCAAAAGGAGGCTTGAGGAGCTGGAATTGCGCCAAGGTGCATCGACAAAGTATTGAGCAAAGGCTGTGAATACTTATGGACATGTAGTTTCTCAGTTTTTATTTTTAAGCTAAATTTGCAAAAACCTCAAGTAAACTTTTCACGTTGTCATTATGGGGTGTTGCATGTGTAAATTCTGGAAAAAAATGAATTTAATTAATTTTGGAATAAGGCTGCAGCAACATAACAAAATGTGGAAAAGTGTCGCTGTGAATACTTTCGGATGCACCATGTTTACTTAATAAAAATAAAAACCTTAGCCATGCCCAGATCTCACGGTCTCACACCATATGATTTGTGTTGTGTATGTCAGATTTATTACACATATTTTATATTGTAACACACTTCTAGATTTTACTTCTTTTTATAGCTGTTTTAGGTCTGGGTTTTATTATTTCCAGTGTGTTGGTGGTCATATTTATATTCAGCTACTTTTGAACAGAAATCTATTTAATTTAATGTAGATTAAGACAGGCCGGCTAATTTGTTTGCACTGCTTGTGTGTGACATTCAGCTGCGTTGAGAATTGAACATAAGTACATTGCATTTGCATAGTTTTATTTTTCATCCTTATAATAACATGGAGTTGATTGTTTGGAAATGTAATTATATTTTAACAAATATTCAAAAACTATTTATGATTCCTGTGTGGCGAGCTACTTTGGTGGTGGTACTTGTGGGACACCAGGAGGAACAGGGAGGCTTATACCTAATCCAGGGAACTAAGCTGGGGGCGAGCCACTCTGGTGGCTTAGGAGACCATGGGAAAGATCTTAGAAGCTCTCAACTCTATAGGGCCCATTAGGGTCACCCGTAGAAGCACCCAATGTCTGTGGAGCCCTGGCCCTTAGCACTTCTGCCGCAGGTAGCACCACAGACACGTCAGATTTGAGCTTTAAAGGGCCATACCCTTCCCATTCGATGGCTGTTTCCAGGTGGAAGAGGGAATGGAAGCTTGGAGGGAGAGGAGTGAAGGAATTGGACCAAGAAGAGAAAAGAGCCATTGAGGCCTGGACTTTGGGGGTGATTGAAAGGTGCTGCAACACTGGGTTTGTGTAGTATTTATGGTACATATAAAATAAACATGTGTTGAATTTGATAAAACAATGTCTACCTATTATTTGTGTCTGGGCTGTGCCCATACTTCAATTTAAGAAATAGCATTAAATTTGATATAAAACACATTATGAAGCTTGTTTTGGACTTGGCTTGTTTTAAGACTTGACTTATACGACACTTGCTAACGAGACTTACTTGTTATTTGACAGTGATTTTGTCCCAAGTCAGGGGTGGTCAGTCTCACTGCTGGATACACAACTTCAGAGAATTCCAGCTGCCACAGAGCTTCAAAGGGTAGAGTATCACGTAGAATGCGATAAACTGTCCCCCCTGAGGGTCCGCTCGCATATTTGGAGGACTTTACACTGATGTTTACATCGGAATCTGCACCCTCCTTTGTGTCCAATTCTGGCGGCCATATCCCTTTGGCATTTCACGCTCCTCCTGCCTCTCACCCGCTGTACACAGAGGTCCCTGTTACAATAATGCTTTTGTATCTATGATGGTCATCAGAGTGTATGTTAAATATGTGTGGAGTGTTAATGTTGGATATTATAGCTAAGATGAAGCTTTTAAGTGGTAAAATCGTAAAATAATAATGGGCTCATGGCAGGGAGCAGGCTCGTTTGCGCTTTGGGGACCAGGGCAGGTTTGGCGGGCCGGTGTTTGGCTGTGTTCGTTGAGCATGAATAAAGGCTGCGCTCAGGAGCTGTGACGACGGCGTTGACGCGGCGTGAGGTAGTAGGTGGGCAGGCCTTAGTGCCCTTTGTTTGTTTTTGCTGGCAGCCCCAGCTGGGGCTGGCCTGAGCTTCCTTGGGCTTCCAAAAGGCTGCAGAAGACTCCATTGCAAGGCTTCAGCTCCCATGGGTTGGCTGCTGGCCAGCTTTCCTTCCATAAACCAGCTTCGATGCTTTGGTGATGCCATTTCCATTCTTTCATTTCCATTCGTATTTTCCATTCCATTCAATGCTCCCTTTCCAGACATTCACTGAGTATCCTTTATTCCAGGCTTGACATATTATTTGGCCGAAAACGAGGGCAGGGGCATACTTGTGAGCAGGCTTGTGGCTGCTTCTTGAGAATTTTGTCCAGCCATAGGCAAGTCAAATAAAGACATGCACTCCATTTCCATTTCAGAAGGTGAGCTGAGCAGGCTGAAGAATGGCAGAACTTCCATACACTTGCAAAGTCAAGAGCATGACATTTCTTAGAACTTATAAGGCATTTCCATTTCCATTCCACTTCCACTGACATTCCTTTGATTCCATATAGATAGGATACCCACACAGTCTTCTCTATCACACTAAACGGGTTTATTTCTCTGAGTCTGTCACGAGTAGAGACATGTCCATACCACAATAACAGCATTTATTTGTATGCACATTTTCATACACAAATAATGGAATCAATGTGCTTTACGTGATGAAGAAGAAAATAAATAAGTAAAGGAGGTAAAATTAGGAAAACTAATTAACATAAAATAAAAGAAGTAAGATCGATGGCCAGGGAGGGACAGAAAAAAAATAAATAAATAAAAAATTCCAGACAGCTGGAAAAAATTTAATCTACGAACCAGAGACCACACAGCCCCCAGACATTCTACCTCCCATCAATGACTTCAGTCAGTCCCTCATGGTATTCAGGTTTCACATGAGTAGAACTTGATGATGGCGTCCCATAATGCACGCTTAGTTGCTCTGCTCTTCATATCTTCAAGTGCTGTTATATGCTTTCTTGTACTGAGGAGACCAGAACTGCACTCAGTAATCCAGATGTACTCTCACTAAGTGTATTATAAAGTAAAATTATAATGTCACTTGATTTAACTAATGGTTTTTATGATATAACCTCACATTTTATATTATCTTTTTTAGTGCTTCTGTACATTACTTAGTCAATGAAAATGTTGTGTGTATAAACCCCTAAATGCTCTTCAGGTCTCCTACTGTAGCTCAGTGTCTCCCATTTTATATTTATATTTGGCTAGACTAGATCACTCAGGTGAACAGAAGGCATATCAGGACAACAGCAAGTGAAATTGAAAAGTATCACCAAAATAATACAAACAAATAAAGAGGAGACTCCATTACACTTCAGTGACACATATTCCTTTATTCCTGTTTCAGAACATGAACTCATAATTAAAATAGTAAAGAATTAAAACAAACTTCAACAAAGATGGAACAAACAGACTTGCTGCTGGTCACCACTAGAGCTTACCAGTCCTGAGTGGTAAATGACAGACCAGAATTCCAGGTTTGTCATCCCTCACCCGATAGTCACCTGTGACAAGTCCATCTAGTGCCTGAGTGCAGGACGCCGTCAGTCTCATGTCTGTGACGTTCTTATCAGTGGTGATGTCCACATGTGTCAGTCTAGTGACTTGGCACCAGTCAGTCTAGCATGAAGACTTTAGGAACTACATGTCAGGTATATAAGCATACTTACTTTATAAGAATGGCAGTGGTCTCGTGTTCACACTGCACTTCAGTGAAAAGTCAAGAATACAGAGGTGGCCATTGAACCTTTGTATTTGTTTGTCCTTCTGTCTGTCTGTCTGTCTCTCCTCCTTGTCCTCAATTCTCTCTCTTTTCTCCACAGCCTATATCAATGTAAATTGTCACCTCAGATGTTGCTCAGCTCTCTCATCAGCTCTTTCTACCCCACACTCACGACTGACTGAACTGGACCTGAGCAGTAACAGCAACATGGAGGATTCAGGAGTGGACCAGCTGTGTGAGGGGGGCTGAGAGTGAAAACTACACAAATTAGAGAAACTGAAGTAAGTGAACAACAAGTGTGAGTGTCTGTGTGTGTGTGTGTCTGCCGGTGGGTGTGCGTGTGTGCGAGTGTGTGTGTCATGAATTTTATTTCTTGTCACATTGCCGGCTCTTCCTTTTCACTCCCACAACACAAGCGCTGTGTTTAATCGGGACAGACTGCAGTGTGTCCTTTATGGACAGACAGATGGACGTGAGGTGACACAAGCTGCAGATTTCCTTTAATAATTCAATTCATAAAAGGAACAGCATTGTGATCTGAGCCTCTCCCACCACACTGGTCACTCTCTTCATCCTCTCTGTCAGACTATTATTGTTTTATTTCTTGTCCCACAAGACTACACACTGTCCATTCTTTATTTGAATCTCATACTTGTTCCTGTCCTCCATTGTCCTTTCCCCTTACAACTCCTCCCTGATGTCCTCACTAAAGTTTATTAAAATCACTAAAATAGAATAAGGAGGGAGAAACACCGGTCAGTGTGAGGAGGAGCCGCGACTAAAGTGACGAAGACAAAGAGGTGAACTGGCTAAGAGCTGGACTGGGTGACAGATAAGGACAGGAAATAGAATAGCAAATATAAGGAGAGACAAGAGAGATGAACAGAATGAAAAACAGGATGAATAAAGAGGAAGACAAGGTAGAGGATTGAGAAGAAGGAGAGAGGAGGGACAGACGGAGAGGAGCAGGAGGAAAGGTGGACAGCAAAAGTAGAAATGACCAATACAGCCATACACAGAAGAGGTGACAGGGAGGGAGGGATTGGGAGTGAGGCAGTGTGGACGATGGGTGGAGACACGGGAAGTGACATGCATTACCAGCCAAGTGGACTGGTGAGCCCGACATCATTCTACAAGACATGACCCCCAGGTCTACACAGGACATCGACATATATCTGTCAGTGGGCTTAGTGACTAACAGCTGGACACACACGCTCATGTGCAGTGACGTCAGAGACACTGAGAGGATTCTAGGAAGGTGACCTCAGTGGGCGTCAGTGAGATACTCAGTGTGAGGTGGCCCTCTTGTGTTTGTAACTCACTTGTGTCTCTTGTGGGTCATTAAAACAGAACTCTCTCCTACACTTATTGATCAGGTCAGGCACATAAAACTCTCAATAATCCAGTATATAAGCGCCTTTATATGATATTTTATACACACATGGTCTTCACTGTTGATGTCATCAGGTTCAGACCCTCTGCCTAAACAAATCCTTCTTTTTTGTCATTTTAGTCAGTCAATGTCTTCCTCAATGCCAACCGAACAATCAAATGGCAGAGCCAGGAGATGTGAAAAATTTGACTTCACTAAGGACACCTGTCCACACTAGTCACAGCGCCCCACTGGTCACTCTGGTCACTCACGTTATTCTCTTTACAACTAAATACAAAGCTGTGTGGTGACTTGTACAATATCCGGGGGTCAATGGTTGTGTGCAGGTTTTTAAATTAAAATGAATTGAGACTCAGAGGGTGTAGGTGGATGTGGTAGTGTGGGGGGGTAGAGCAACCCTGGAGTGTTGGTGGTGGGTGTGGGCCTTGCTTTACACCTACAGACCGTGTGGGTTCAGCCAGTGTCACCATTAGTGCTCTGGGGTATGGGAGTGAACACCTGAACCCCAGTGAGTTTAAAATAAGCCTGAGGGAGGTGTTGTGATGTGAGATTTTGCATATAACGTGATAAATATTCTGTATGTCTTTATTTGTAATTTAGGCAAAAGCAATGGAATTTAGTGTTTACCCCATTTTAGGATTGGGTCTCTTTAGATTTTATGACAGGTTGGGGGATGAGCCTTAAACCAGTTTTGGCCGATTATTTCTCTACTAAAGTTTAGCAACCCCAACATGGAAGCCAGGTGTTTAACGCCTTATGAGTCCTTAGGGATGTAGGTGTTAACAACAACAACATTTATTTATATGTACATTTCATGGAAACAGTGGCTCAAAGTGCTTTTACATAACAAAGAATAGAAAAATAAAAGACCCAATGAAAAATAAATCAACATTAATTAACATCAAATAAGAGTAAAAGGTCAATGGCCAGGGGGACAGAAAAACAAAAAACTCAGGCGGCTGGAGAAAAATAAAACCTGTAGGGATTCCAGACATGAGAGACCACCCAGTCCCTCTAGGCATTCTACCTAACATAAAAATGAAACAGTAGATGCTCTTTGGATTTGGGAGGTTCTCACGGAAGAAGTTGATAGTGATGGTCATACAGACTTCTGGCTTTTAATCCATCATTGTTGGAACATCAACGGTGCTTTTAGTAGATTACACCGCAAAGGGACACCAGAAAAGAAAACAGAGGAGAGAGTACCAGGGTTAGTACAGATTTTGGAAACCACCATGGGGTAAGGGTATTATTATAGTGAATTGGATATATACAAATTATCAGGATTAGGATTAAAATTAGAGTTATAAAAGGCCATGTTAAAGTAATGTGTGTTTTAAGCAGTGCTAAGGGGTACTCTACTGTATCAGCCTGGTGGGTTCCACTATTGGCAGGCTATTTAATTAGATTTGCATAACAGCAGAAGGCGCCTCCTGCCTTCTTTAAGTTTGTTCTTAGCGGAATTCTAAGCATGAACACTCATTTGAGGATCTGGGGTTACGATTTGGAATGCGGGGTGTGGGAACGTTTATTATATAAGATAAGAGGCGAGATTATTTAATGCTTTATAAACAATAAGCAGAATTTTGAGTCAATCCCTGAATGACACAGGTAACCAGTGTAGTGACATCAAAACTGGAGAAATGTGATTGGATTTTCTTTTCCTGAATTGGGATTCTAGCAGCTACATTCTTGCACTCGTTGCAAACAATTTATTTTCTTTTTGGGTAGTCCTGGGGAGGAGTGCGTTACAGTAATCTAATTAGGCTGAAGAAACAAAAGCGTGAACTAATTTCTCAGCATCTTTCAATGATATAAAGAGGTCTAACTTTTATTTATGTTTCTTAAATTGAAAAAATGCTGTCCTAGTGATCTGATTAATATCACGATTTAAAATTTTAGATTACAGTCAACAATTACCCCTAAGCTTTTACCTCTGTCTTGACTTTTAATCCCTAATGTAATCAGTTTATTTCTACTAGCCTCATTGTATCCATTGGCCCTTTAATCACTAAGTTTCCAGTTTTCTCTTTATTTGGCAGAAGATTACACTATTCATCCATTCAAAATTACAAGTAAGACATTGTGTTAGTGAATCCAAAGAGAATCGGGGGTCATCAGGTGCTATTGATAAGTACAGCTGTATGTCATCAGCATAGCTGTGGTAGCTCACGTTATTGCCTGAGGATAATCTGACTAATGGAAGCATGTAGATTGAGAAGAGCAGCGGACCAGGATGAGCCTTGTAGGGACATTTATATTGGATATCATGTGTCTTGAGGTTGTAATTACCACAACTAACAAAAGAATTTTCTCCCTGTCAGGTAGGATTCAAGTAATTTAAAACACTGCCAGAGAGGCCCACCATTGACTAAAGTGATTTCTAGGAACAATGATCAATGGTATCAAATCGTACTCAGATCTAAGGAAGGGGCTGAGAACAGATAAACGGCTCTGTCTGCATTTACTACAAGTCATTGACTACTTTAACAGAGTACAGTTTCTGTACTGTGTGATTTATTCTAAAACAGACTGAAATTTTATCAAGAATAGCAAGTTGTGAGGTGGTTGTTTAACTGCATAATAGCTACTACTCCTAGAACTACTTAAGAAGGCAGGTTAGAGATGGAGTCTAATATTTTCAAAAGCAGAGGGGGGTCAAGATCATTTTTTTCTTAAGTTGGGGTTTTAACAACAGCAGTCTTAAGACATTCTGGGGAAGACTCAGCATCTAATAACGAATTTACAATGTCAAAGAATACTATCAATTAAGCCCTTTAATACCTCTTTGAAAATTTATTTGGCATTGGGTCAGGGCATAGTGGAGGGGTCTCAGTTGAAGAGTATTTTATGTAAATCAGGTAAATCTATCCTGGTGAAAAGAATTAAATTTGTTTATATAACAAGAATGCTAGGTTTAGGAGGATCCTTGGTGTTGGGAGATATACTATGTTGGCTAATATCATTAATTTTTTGATTGAAAACTAGAGACATTTTAAGTAACTATCTACAAGTCTGTGTGCCACCTAAAACTACACATCATCACATTGTAATCAAGTTGTATGGTTGCCAGTATTCAAATGTACTTTGCATTTTGTTATTATTTATAAGATATTATCAATAATACATTGTTTAGAATTGTAACAACTCTTGTTTGTCTTTACTATACCTAATTGCCTGAGGTTATAGATATAAGAAGGTAAGGTGGGGAGAAGTTACATATGATATAATACCTTATAAACAGTGTTAATTAAGTCTGTGAGATTAGTCATTCTGACAAGGCTACTTATTAATAGCCTACAAAGGGGAAAGTAGAGCAAAATATTACTCTACCAAGATAAAAACAGCAGGATAGTCAAGAACAAAACTGAACAAGGAAGAAAAATGAAAAGATGGAGACAGAGGTTAAATGAGAGATAAAGTAGAAATGCAGCGAATGGTGGCTGGAGCTGATGCAGTGGAGTGGAGGCCAAGAGGTGGCACTGTGAGGTGAGCACACATGACACTCAAGGGGGTAGGTCAAAATTACTTTGTGACCAGCAACACTCAGTGGAGGCTTTCTGCTGAAGGCTGAGGGATGGCATCAGGAGAAGAGAGGTCCTCATGAGGCATCTTGCTGAGAGGCCATGGGATTGTGGTGGGAACACAAGCTGAGTGTAGGGTCCCTCAGCGGTGACCAGCTAAGGTGACTGGGAGCGAAGCCGATGTAGTATGAGCTACCCACTTACGGTGGTCTCTTGGCTTGCTGAGAGGAGGCACCAAATGTGGTAGGCAGAGATGTCAGTTTTTGGGTGGCACAGAAACTCTTGTTGTTTTACATACAATAATGCCAGTGCAGTGAGAATTGTGCAAATAATACTACTATCAAAGTGACAGGTGGCGCATGACATTAAACAGATCCTGCTCACCTGATCAGCTTATCCAATACACTCACCATCTCTTCTTCAAAGCTACTCCACTTGATGCACTAAATATAGTGATAGATAATTACAGCGGTGAAACAGATATAATGGAAGTAATTAAGGACAATACATAATCCAAACAGACAATATCGGTCTGCTGATATGGCAGCTGGAGGACAGACCACCACAAGTTGCTTTGTAATGTGGGGCACCAGCACAGGGGTATACTCCTTTAATGATGTAAAATACCATAAGAAAGAAAACAAAATTAAGACTGAGATGGCATAACGAAACACACCTTTTCAGCCAATAGACAAATTGACTTTGCAGTTGTGTGAACACGATGGCGCTTGCTTCGTATTTGAGTTTCAGGTCCAACAGCAGACTCCACATCCCCTCTGGGGTCAGCAGCTTTTCAAAGTCCCACCAGAAGGACAGGGGAAAAGCTCCTGGGCACTCGCGGCTGAGTCAGTTCCCCACTCATTTACAGTTTCTTCTACTCCAGGCACCACGGGTGGATAGGAGGATTGGTCAGTGTGGTAGCCCCCTCTCATCTCAGAGTGGTCTCACTTACCTCACAAGAGACAGGAAGGTCATCTCCAGGTGGGCACACATGTGGCGACAATACATAGAACTAGCCTGCTCATTTTATTTGCCTGCTTAATATTGTTGCATTCAGCAGCACTTTGAGAGTGATTCTCATTACTTGTTTATTTGCACTTCATTTTTTGTTCATCTTTGTATTAACATGGGTTGATAGTTTGGAAATGTAACAATAAATGTAATAAATGATTCCTGTAGAATTTAAGAAATAGCAAGAAGTAGAATTTGAGTGTAAAAACACATTACTTGACTTCTTTGGAGCTTGAAATTTAAGACTTGACTCACAACCTGATTGACTGACTTGACTTCGGGACTTGGAAGTGAAAAGAAGAGGAAGGGAGGTTGGGGCTCGGTGTCACCACCAGAGGAGCAGGCTGAGCAGAGGACTTGGGGACCTACAGGTTTGGTGGCCGATCTGTGTGACTGATAGCCTTTGGTGTGCACTGATAATTTGAACCCAAGTCCATTGATTTTAACATTTGTAACATTTTGTTTGAATATTTCTGGTGTGTTGCTGAAGCCTTGCTTAAGAGACCCCCACCATCTTTATTCCCGCCCTCTTACTGTCCGGTGGCCTGTCCACAGCTTTACAAAACAGTCTTCATTGAAAGGCAGGACATGAAATGAGCTGCTGTTGGCGAGCAAATTCAAACTGTGAGGGACACAAACATGTCACTCCTGCTTGACCCCACAAGTCCCTGTGAAGTCAGCTGATAAAGTGCTGAGGGGATTTCCTTTGCTTTCATTTTGATCAAATCACTTGGGCAGAGCACAGGAATGGACAGCAGTGGTCAGCAGTCATGGAGGTCTCTTAAGTCCACTCGAGACCACTTCTGTGCCCACTGGACTGGACTTTGGGATGCTAACAGGCCACGCTTTGAAGCTGGAGTCCTCCTGCTTTGTCTAAATCAGTAGAAGGGAATACAAAAACTAGAGCTCAACACCACTGGGGTGTTTAGCAGTCAAAGAATCAACTGGTCAGTGTCTGTGGACGGTATGTGAGGTCTGAGTGGCGAGAACAGAGGTATCACATGTCAGTCTTGTCCACTCCCACATGTCCATTATGTCATCATTCCTAAAGTCAGGTCAGTGTTTGTCCTTTTAAACCAACAGAGTGTCATTGTCATCATCTAGTACTGTGACATGGGAGAGTCCATCATGACATACAGCTGAGTGGCCCAGCTCTGCAGAAGTGACCAGAATGTCTAACAGTTGTCTTTACATGATGTCCTACAAATCTGACAAAATGTCTACAGCCTAGGTCTGAATGACACAAAGCCTACTTTGCACAAGCTCCCCACCAATATTAATGTCCGTGTGTCTGTTTCAATGACTCTCACCTGTCAGTACAGCATGAAGACGGAGGTCCCTCTCAGGTGTTTGGTGACTTACTTATAAGAACAATGATTGGTCTCGGGTTTCAAACGAGCTCAGTAAAAATGCATAGCAGTCATTGATCCTTTGAGTTCTGTGGCCTGTCTGTCCCTCACTCATGTCCTCACTTCTCTTTCTTTATCTCTCCACATTACCTCGCTCATGTGGTCTCACCACTGGATGCTGCTCATCTCTCTCCTCAGTCCTCTCTTGTCCTCACGGCTGACTAGACTGGACCTGGCGGAAACAAACTGGGATATTCAGGAACTCATCACACCTGTAGCAGGGTTTGTGGACCACCAGGCCTGTAAATTAAAGACTTAACATGGTAGGTAAAACAGGGTGAGGTGTGTGGGGTTATGGGGAGTCACAGCTGATAGCCCTGATGGACAGACGGATCATAGGACGCCACATGTGGACGACTGAAGGAAGGAGAAGGACAGGCAGTGGGATGAGAAGGACAAGAGCAGTTGACAAGTGGAGCTGGACAGGTGACAGACAGGGAGGGACAACAAAGATAGCATGAGAGATGACAGAAGGAGAACAACAAGAGGAGGAGTGTGGGATGAGTAAGAAAAGGATGAACAAGAAGGTGGATGAACGGAGGGACAAAAGGACACAGGGAGGAGGAGTGACAGTATCAGAGACAGCAGGCAGAGTGGACAGGAGGAGAGGGTGGACAGGATTTTGGGGGGTCACTTGGAAATAACAAGACAGAGAAGATCAATGTCAGTGGACAGGGTGGTGAGGACAATAAGAAGAGAGTACGAAAATGAGAAGAAGGGAGGTGAGGAGGGTAGAAATAAATATGAGAGAGACTGAACATTAATTGAGAGCAGGGACACAGGAAGTGACCACAGAGGGTCCAACACCATGTGTCGCCTGGACAGACCCACCTTCTGTGATTGCTCTAACAGCACAATGATATATAACAAGGGGTGAAGCCTCTAGAATGGCCCACCAAACAAATGTCACTGAGCAAGGCCCCTCAGACAACAGGAGGCTTCAGGCCTGACTAGGCCTCAGAAAGGAGCTCAGGCTTTTAAATTCAAATAAAATCAAAAGAGTCTCAGAGTCATTGAAGTGGAGTCTGACCAGGAGGAGGCATTGAAAACTCCAGCTGGGAGCAGAGACAAGTCCCACAAGTGGTCTTCATAAAAGATGAAGATTTATTAACAAAGAGCCAAAGGGGTTTGCCAAAGGAAATCCAAAGCCCAACTGCAACATTCAAAAACCAAAGGGCAAGCGTGGGGTAAAACAAAAGAGCAAAATACTCACAAGACCACCAATCACCCAGGCGCAGTCAAATGAGTCACAGCCTTTAGAGAGTTTGGGAGGCAGGTGGTCCCTGCGTCTTGGGATCAAATCACAAAATACAAAAGGGAAGAACTACCCAAGACACACACAGAGATACTAAATAATAAAGAAATAGAATAAAAATAACGCAATACAGAATTAAACAAATAATAAATAGAACAGAACTATGTTATAAACATTGGAAAACAATAGAAAGAGAATAAAAATAAAACTGTCAACAGGCCTGAGAGGGACCCATTTGACTAGAACACCAACCTCACTGAGTTGAGATGACACCAAAAGGCACTTTGAGGAAGCGGTGACCTGACTGACTGGACAGTGAACTGGTGACTAGCAGGGGTGACACATGTCATCATGTGACTTAGGGACACTGAGGAGAATTCTGGGAAGTTGACCTGAGGTGGGTGTGTCACTGTGATAATTTTGGTGTGTGAGGTGGGGTCCTCTCTTGTATTTCTTGACTCCACACTTGTGTCCTTCACAGGCTGAAGTTTAATAATAATGTCAAAGTGAGAGAACACAAGGGTCATTACAGGATGAGCTGAACAGGATTGTGCAGAAGGTGAATGTTACATGGTGAGACTGAACATGCTGATCAACTGACCCCAGTGTGATGCTGCCTGTCCAGTCCCTCTGGTCTCTCCCTCTTTATTCTTTAATAATCTCCCTCATCTCTCTCCTTCACATTTAATAAACTCTCCATATCTTCTTCTCAGCCTGTGTGCTTCTTCTTTAAACTCACTTGTGCTTCTCCATCCTGTCACCCTGAACTTGTCACCAGACTCCTCAAGTTCAGACAAGAAACCCCTGAGTTTCACCAGCCAGAGGACTACAGTGAGAATTGTCATCTGAAACCAGCAGGGGTCACAAAGCCCGCTGAGGAGAGCAGCAGGAGCAAACACTTGGGTGACAGTCCAGTTATGCGGTGATGGAGAGTGGGGAATAATCCTGACATTATTGACAAATTCTGGACAGGCCCAGACCATCCTGAGTCAAACTGATGGTGGTCTGAGCAGAGGCACCTCCCTGAAGCCACTGTTCCTCAACATCATGTGGTGTTGTTTGAACCCGTGTCTGCTCACTGCCTCACTTACACACAATTCATGTCATCTTCTGTTAGTGACTGAACAGACTCTACCATGTGCTGATTTGGACTTCTGTGACACTTTAACAACACACAGCTCAGGTCTCTTTGTCTTTTGCATTCCTCATTGTCACCTCGCTGTCACCTCCATCGTGTCCACTCTTTAGAAGCAGTGGCCCTGAACAAGTGAGGCATTTAAAAATGTGAGCAAAGGGACAAGACAGGAGAACTCAGGCTTGCTGGTGAAGAGAGTGTAGTGACTGGCATTTCAACCAGGTTAATCTCATGCATTGAACCAGTGTTGACTATAAACTGGACTAGTGTGTTCAGAAAATGGAGGGATGGAGGACACCAAACATAATAAAATAAGAGTTGAACTGGGATGGGGGAGTCCAATTACTGGGGGGCCTGGATGATGGTACGTGTGAGACTCAGCTTGAAGGTGGGCATCTCCTGGACAGCTGGACAAGAAGCAGAGATTGGACAGATGGACTTTGAAGGTGTGGCGACAGAGGAGAGAAAGAGACAGAGAGACAAACAATGGTACATGAAGAGAGAACTATAAAGAGAAGATAGTTAGAGACGGAACGGATGGGGACAGATGGGGATAAAGTAATAGGAGAGTCAAATAGGACTAAGGAAGGGACAATAAATGGAGAAGAGAAAGAAGAGGCCATTTTAAAATGAAACAGAGGAAAAGCTGCTACATCAGAATGGAGGAGAAAGTTTGATTTCCAAGGTTAGCAGCCTTGAAGGAGACATGATGTCCATCTGCACCTCTTCTGTGCTGAGAAGGCTGGAAGATCTTTGTGGACAAGAATATTCGTCTGCCTTAGTTGTGGTTCAAGCAAATCCATGACATTTAATAGCAATTAAAGGTTATGCGGTAAAACATCCAAATAAAGAACTGCAGTGGCAGAGATGGAAATGTGTGGTGCGTTCTGCATCATGGGGTATACCAGCCCAAGAAACACAAGGTGTGTGTGGTATCTGATTGTGCAGCTTTTTTTCAAGGACCACACTAAATGAGCAACTTCTTCAGAGGTGGAAACCTTACTAGCACACTGACTGTGTGTCATTATGAGGGTCTGCCAATCCATCTACGGTATTAATGGCTGATGTGGAAGCCATGTTCCTCCAGGTTAGTATTCCTTCAGAGGATGCTGATTTACTCCGATTCTTTTGGTGTCCAGCTAGATACATTAAAGGAATGCAAGTGCCATTGTTTGGTGCCACCTCCTCACCAAGCTTAACTAGTTATGCTCTACTCGACAAGTGTGGCGAGGACAGCAGGCATTTATTTGATGCTACATTAGTAGACACAGTTTTGCACAATTTTGCATGAGTGTTGAAACAGATCAGCAGCTCAGGCACCCTCAGCCCAAAAAGAAGGCACTCAGATTCTTGGGACAGGCAGCAGAATCAGACTTTATTGTACGGCACACATACAAATTCAGCTCAGATGACTTGAGTCCCGAGCATTCTGGCCTGTGACTTCAAGTTTATTACAAATCTTATCACAAAATATCCTCCTTCACACAGATTCCCATCATCTGCTTTCCAGGGTTTCTCATGATGATGACCTCGCTCAGCACCTTTTCTCATAGCAATCACCAGATGTTGCTGACTTTCTCATAACAATATCCTGCTGTCATAAACTTTCTCATAACAATTTCCCCTTCATTATCTGTTTCTTCATTAAAATCTCTTTGGCTCAAAAGATGTATTTGCCTCTTTGAGGTGAGTGTCACCTAATCACTCCTCCTAATCCTGAGCTGTGAAGATTGATGGCTTTAAGTTAATTAGATTCTCACCACTATTTTGGACTCCATAGAGACCCACCAGTGAAAACTGGGCTTAATTAATTATTTCAGTTACTGCTTTACTCATTGCACTAACATCTATTATGGCTGACATAATGGATAGCCATGCCAGTTAGGTGGCAGTACGCAGCTTCACTGATAAAGGCTAAACTGTGGACAGCTTGGCGTGGTGCCTCTTGACTACTTGAAATAAAAGCACAGGGCCATAACAATTAATACTTACATAGTTTAAAGCTGGTTTTAGTATACACTTCTGCTTAACTTAATTGTTATTCATAAAGAGGCACAAACATAAAAACTTAAATGCTTCTTTTAACCTACATTTTATATATGAGCGTAGCAGTGAAACAAGACAAACTTTAAACATCATCAAACAGGTATCGCAAGCTAAAGCGGAGGTAAGGTACACCCAGAGCGTAACCAGGAAGAGAGTGAACAGAGGCTGGTGTGTGAGTGAGGAGGGGTTCCATACAACTCACCACTGCTGGCGCCACGCTTCTCCCCATCGTCGACCCACAGCCTCTGTCTCAGATTAGCCGAGATACATCACTCCTGCAAGTGAACTATAATTCTAATAGCCATGAGACAAGTCACAAAATTAACAAGAATGTTCAAGCACATTATAGAAAAAGCCAGATCTAATTCTGTTAAGCAGATCTCTCATTCACCTAGCTAGGAGGACACAAGGTAAGCTCCGGGGAGGCTGCTGCAGTGAGAGAGGGACCCTGCATCTCTCCCCTCGATTTGCACAAAGTAAATCGCAACCGCAGAGTGAACTATGATACTTAGTGCAATGAGAGACGTCACAAAATCAAGACAGATATGTTGAGCCAAATTATGAAAAAACCCGATCTAAAATCCATTAAGTAGTCCTCTTGTGAAAAGTGGACGAACATTCAGACAGGCGTTGCATTTTATGTATTGTGCAAAGCGCTGTCTTGGCATATCTGACCCAACACAGACTAACAGTGGAGCACGTATTGAAAATGAACAAAAATATGGTCTCTTGGGATGCTGTGGTTGATGTGGTGGAGTGTCTGAGCTTGAGTATCTGGAGGATCCCTGGGGTGGGCTCACTAGGGGGTCTTGGGCTGGGGGCTGCTGCCCGACTCTGAGTGGTGCTTGGGTTACCTCCGGGGGTGGGCTTCTGGTGTTGTGTGGGCCTTAGGGGGTCTTGACGGTGGCTGCGCTGCAGTGCCTAGTGGCTGCAATGCCCCTGGGCTGGTCTGGGTGTGGGCCTGTGGTGGCTTAGGGGGTATGGGGGCTGTCGTCCCAGATGGGGGACATGGGTGGGGCCTGGAGATTGGGTCCTGGCATGTGGCTGCAGGGAAGAGGGCGAACGCGTGCAGTTCCACCATGGGGAGAGGATGTCCGGGAGGGGAGGATCCAGCTTTACCTGGGTGTCTTATGTCTTACTTAATCTGAATGTTGAGTAATTGTGTGGGGATGGGAGTAAATATTCTGCTGGGGTGGTGTGGGTTGGTGGCCTCAGACTCCGTGGGGCTCTGCAGATGCTGCTGGGGCCATGGCTAGATAGGCTGGGGCCTGTGCCCGGTGGATTTTGGGAACGAGGTGCCTTATTGAGGCCAGTAGGGGAGCTGGCCCTGGAGGGCTCAGCCTCAGCCTGCTCCTCCCATCCTGTCAGACATTTCCTCCTCCTGCCTTCACATCATCACACAAACATGCACATAGGGCATGATTTGTGGGTAAGTCAGGGGTGCAGGTATGGATCCCATTTCCATGATCCTGTAACCTACCCCAATTTGTGCACATTAAACACTTCCACAAAAAACATTCCACACAAATGCACACTTAGGGCCTTGGGGTGGGCACACTCCAGCGGCATCCGGTGGGGGGAGATTTCAGCCTCACTCCGAGTGCGGTGTCCACTTCAATTTTAAACTGCACCTAGTCACGGAGAGTTTTTGGGGGAGGTGGGGCGATGTTGGCATCAGCTGGTGTAGGCCACATGGTGCGGCACTGCCCACGCGCCCCCAATATAAGGAATACACCTTATCAACACACACCAGCACTACATTAGAGCGAAGGAGGAGACTAGAGGTCTTTATTACACCTCCTGTTCTCAGTTAGCTGCCGGGGCTGGAGGTAGCTAGGGTGGGAGCTGTGGCCGTCTGCCTGTGGTCTGGAGTGGTGGGTTACTTTGCTCGTTGGACGGGGGTGCCTGCTCTAGTAGCCACTGCAGGAACAGGGCTGCAGCTCTGGCGTCTGGGAATGGTTGTACCTCGGAGTGCGAGGCTGGCAGGACAATGAGTTAGGTGGGAGTGTGTATGGGGAGTGTGAATGGGTGTCTGGCATACATCACTTGTAGAGTCTTAGGTTGTATGTGTATGTGAGAGCATGAGGGAGGGAGGTGTATGATGACTAAATGTTTGTGTGTGACGCTGTATATGTCAGGTGGGGTTTTGGACTCCTCCCTCTCCTGGGACATCCTGGCAATACTACAACATCTTTGCCTACCCTCCCCTCCTGCCTTAAGCATCTGTCTAGTGGCTCCCGGTGGCTGCCTGGTGGGATGCTTGGTCCCTAGGCTGTTAGATTCCTCATGGGGTGGGTGCGACCTTGGGTCCCAGGCTGCTGGGTTCCGGACCCGGCCGACTCAGAGGAAGCGGCTGCTTGGCGAGACCCTGAGAACTTGCGTTGATATCTCGGGACTCTGCCAGCTGCTGGTTGACCCCAGGGTGGTGATCCTCTGCGCCTCTCGAGTGGGGGTTGGGGCTTCTCTGGTGACGGCCTCCCTAGAGTCTCAGCGCTCTGGAGTGACCTCTGGTCTCTGAGCTTGGAACTTCCTCCATCTTCTGCACATTTTGGGGCAGGTCTGGCGGCTCACCTCACTGGTGGATGCTCCCTGTAAGAGCCACTTACACAGCCTGGCGTGCGTACGCACACAGGGTGCTCACATGGTGATTTCATAAGTATGACTTGAGACGTCTTCAGCACATGATCTAAGGTTAGCGGTGGCCCCTAAATGCCTTAGTAATAATTTACTGTATGATTGTCAGCAAACATTTTACTTTATATATCTTCATGTAGCTGATGCAGCAATGTTTTTTGTCATGTGGTTTTTTCCCCCCCTCTCTTTCTGCCCAGGTCTAAGCGGACTCTGGTTCATTTATTGTTTTATTCTCTCCTGAAGACCCCCTTCCCTTTACACCTCCATCTCTTCCTTCTCTCTCTTCTTTTTCTTTTTGCTTTTGTCTCCGTGTCCGGTTGAATCTTAAAACATCTAAAAATATTTTAATAAAATTTTGGTATCAAGTGTACGTCGGCAAACTGTAACACTCCCACCTGAGAGAAGAAGCTGTAAGGCCAGTCGCCAGCATTCAGACATCAATTCTGATTGCTTCACAGCCAAAACAGGACACGGTAAAAAAAAAATGAACAAAACCTTTTATTTTTGTCTTCCCTCATTCCACAGGACCTACACACAGTACCCAAAGAGCACACACAAAGAAAAAACACCACAAATGTCACTTATCTTTCTCCTCCACTCCCTCCTACTAGGTAGCTTTGTCCACTCCTCCTCTACGACTCACAAGCCCAAAATAGTGGCTGCAGGCTCCTTTTATAGCCCACCCAGAGATTACTTCCAGGTGATAGTGTTAACCTAATTAAGGCTGCACTCCCAGGTGTGGCTGTATTACTACTTGAATGGGCTCAGGGGAAGCCCGTGAAGCTAGCCCTGGCGGTGACCACTAGGCAACAGGGATGAGAACTCTGGTGTTACACAATTGTGATATAGCCAGGGGCTGCCGAAAAGCAAGTGTTCTAGGGGGCGTGATGGCAAATCCCACAGCTGCTCTCCCGGATCCAGTGTGAAAGGGCGTCCCTGGCTGGGCATAGGTCCTATACCCACTCACAATATATACAGATATTTATACACACACAAATATAGAGAAGCTTGCCTGCAATTAATTTCCCCATAATAAAACCTTGAATGTTTAGAGAAAATTGCTTAATTTTTCAGTATGTCAGGCGAAGGGTCAGCACTTTGTGTTCCTAAAACAAAATCTAAGCTACTTTCGTCAGCTCACCTCCTTCAATGAACACAACATCCCTCAATTCACAGAAATTCA
>NW_024385019.1:0-11533 GCF_016835505.1 Polypterus senegalus
TTTTAGGCCCCTTGAACTCAAGGCAGCTGTTGCTAATATAGATCTTCTGGATGTCCCTTGACAGCCAAATGTTAAGAACATTGGGATAATATTTGAATGGTTGATGCTGTTTTACATCCTTTTTTAAACTATACATTATTGTAACCTAAAATTAAAGCACTGAAATGACTCTTGCTACTTTCTAATTCAAATTAAATCTTGACTAATTACTATTATTATATTTTATATGTAATAGGTGCAATGTGTGATTGCCTCCTTGGTTATTGCTTCCTTATGTGATGTTCAAAGTTTTCACACAACTATAACAATCATTTATTTCTTGTATTGCCAAAAGTCACTGTGACAGCGCAGGTCGGCTCCACACTCCCAGTTGGTCACAGGATTCTCTTGAACCCGACACCGTTGATAGTCATGACTGGGATGAGCTTGACAGATGAGGGCAAAACATACACACAGCAAGGGGAAGGTGTAAAAAGTGCTCTGGGGCTTTTATTAAATAAAAATGTCAAACAGTGTCCAAAAACTGCTGTGCAACTCTTCAATAAATATTCCATAAAGTATCTGTAATAGTGGAGGTTAAAACAAGCCTTAAATAAATCCATTAAAATGAAGTTAACACACAGGCAGGAAACTGTCTTTAAAAACACTGAACCTCAGTGCCCCTTTAAAACTGACTTCTCTTCGTCTCATCACTTTCCGGTCCTTGCAGACCAAGGAGAGGTCCACCACCAGCAGACACAGACAATCTTTAATCCTGGCCTGTGTCCCTGCTGCTAGTATGATAGCTTCCCCTGGGGAGCCACCGAGCCCTGCTCTGCTCCGTGCCCACCACTGTCTTTCTCCACCCAGTGAAAGTGCACTCTGTCCTCTCACCACTGCCACTTTGTTGGCTCTACCCGGTGACAGCACATTCCTGAGCATAATGCTACCTGCTACCTAATCGCTCAGCCTCCTCCTAAGAGCTGGCCACACACGCTTCTCTCTGGGACACCATTCCTGTCCATCTGTTTCCTTTCCTCGCACCAGGGGCCTCATGTATAACGCCATGCGTAGAACTCGCACTATAACATGGCGTAAGCACAAAAGCCGAAATGCGTTTACGCACAGAAAAATCCAGATGCAGGAATCTGTGCGTACTCCAACTTCCACGTTCTTCCGCTACATAAATCCCGATCAGCGTGAAGACTAACGCTCGTGCACGCGCATTATGTAACGCCTCAAATCCTCCCAGAATTACGCCTATTTGAATATGCAAATCAATATAAATCGCCCTTAAGCGCAGCCTTCTGTGAAAAGACAATGAGAAAAGCACGGGGAAAATATAAGAATTTCAGCGAATACCAAGTGGAGGCAAATGAAAAACATACTATTTGCTCAAATAAACCGTGGTATAATCAACAAAAGGAAGTTGATCGAGTGAAATAGCGTGTTGGAGAAACTTGAAAGCTCACGTTCACAAAATCGCGCAGTGCCGGAAATAAAAAAGAAGTCACATATCAAAGTCACCGTGAAAAGCCGAGTTGTAAGCCCACTGTCTGAGTGTCATATGAAAGCTTATTAGGGTACAAAGAAAAAAGGCACACAGTGGGGAAAAAGCACGAAATGTCAACTTCAATGTCGACATTTCCACTTTAATCACGTAGTTTATTTTGTCATTAAAGTAGAACATCATAAACTTCATCTTAAAATCGTTTAATTAACCAGTTTCTCAAATCACATCTTAATTAAAGTAGCACGTTAAATGCTTTGTTTTGTATTTGATCTTCTATGTGCTCTATGTGTGTGAATCACTACTTGCTTTTTAAACCGACTCCTCCTCCAACTGGACACAGAATCAATTACATTCGTAATATTACAGTTCTCTGAATAACTAAAATACTGAGATGTATACGTGATATCATTTTCATGATGATAGGAGTTAAAGCATGTTATTAAACGTGTGTTTCACTTCGATGAAATAATTTATTGCAGCAGTACTGCAGGGGCGGCTCTAGGCTTGTGGTGGCACTGGGCAGAGGAAGAATCGGTGGCTCCTTCGCCCGCCCGTCAGTAAGGTAGCTTAGCTAGCATAGCCGCCTCGTGCTCATGACACAAGCATTTAACTTTTGCCGAAATTTGTCGCTGTGTTTTTAGCTGTGTTGTTATTTTCTCTTTCTGTTTTATATTCAATATATATTGGCGTAGCTGTCACTGCAGTCAGTGCTTTTCTTTCCCCAAGTAACCGATCGCCATACAATCAGCTCTGTAATAGACGTTAAGCCATCTGTAAGCTTAGCGCCGATTCTTCAAAACGTTTAAAGAACATTGAAATATCTTCGTAGTACATGTTTAATTATTCTATCCTTAACGACACTCCCAGTGAAGAATACAGATTATTTAAATGAAGTTAAAGTTTTATCTGTATAATTTAATAAACATATTTTGCTGAATTTCACCTTATAAATGATATCGTTTCTGTTTCTGAACCGAGGTCCGTACAGGAAAGGCTTTAAAACATTTTGCAGTGGCTGAGACAGCGTGTCCTTGAAGCTGTATACCGATAATTCCCTTTCCGATCAGCTGCTGCTGTGATTCACACTCAGATACAGTGATATAAGTACTCCGAGTGGTGCAGTAAGAGAAATATTGAAAAAGATGATCCGCTGTGGCAACTCCTAACAAGAGGAGCTGAAAGAAGAAGAAGAAGAAGTGAGAGTAACATCGCTAAAGCAGTTATGGTATTTGGAATACTATGGCTGTTACCTGGACCATTATATTGTTACAAGTTAATTACAATCAGATGCATTACACTAATAAACAATATGCGGTTAGTTTTGGTGTATTTATAAAGCCACGTCAGGAAAATAAGGTGTAACCACACAGGAACAGTAGCACTGCTTTGACGCTGGGTGCCGCCAGTCTGCAAAACCGAGCGGAGAACTTGCGTACGACAAGGCATGAGGTACCGTGGAAAAGTGCGTGGATTTACGCCAAGTGTAGGTTTTATACATCGCGATTTGAACGTGGAAAAGTTCTTACGCAACATTTCTGTGCGTACGCACCGTTTATACATGAGGCCCCAGCTCTCTCTCACTTCTGCCTTTCTTCTTATGCCTTCTGTTGTTTTCTTTTTTCCCCCGTAACACTCATACTTCCCTTTTATAACAGGGACATGGCACAGCTGCTTTGTTGTTTTTCTTTGTAAATGTAGCTTATTGTTTACCCATGACAATTTACAAATAAATAGTGCTGATCAGATTTTCTGACTTTGACGTCAAGAGTTTTTTGTTTCACATCTGACTTCACTGCAGCAGGATACCAGATCAGTGGTGCACACATTTGCCTCTCAGCATGACAGGAGAGCTAAATGTGCGGGAAGAGGTAGTCACAGCTGAAGCACAAACAACACTAGCGTCAGAAAGCAAAGTCGTATAGATGGGCTTCTCCTTCATTTTTGAAAAATTGGCTTTCACCCATCACTACTGAATATGTTTCAAACATCACTGTGCAATTAAATGGATGAGCTTCAATTACTTATAACCTCTAGAACTGACTGCTTTACTGAGATTTGGCTGAATAATTTAATGTGATAGAGGCTCTCAACCTTCCTGCGTACAAGCTTTTTAGATGTTTACTGTATACAGTATAATGTGATGCCGTCATGTATCGTATATTGTGTTATTTAATGTACTTTAGGGTGTAACACAAAGAGAAATTCCTAGTTAAGTATGTTTAAAGAAGACAACACACAATTTAATGCATTTCTGAATGCATTACAGATACCACAAATAGATACTTTAAGTGCAGAGGAACTGGATAAACCTCTGGAGCTATAAGAATTACTAGATGCTATAAAGTCACTTCAAAATGTGAAAGCAGCAGGCCCTGATGGCTACCCTGTAGAATTTTATAAGAAGTTCTCCACTCAGCTACCTCCCCTTTTATTAGCAACATTTAAAGAAGCTAGAGACAATCAAATTCTACCTCAAACTTTTCACCAAGCATTAATCACTGTGTTCCCTAATCAGAATAAGGACTTATTACAATGTACATCATACAGACCAATTTCACTTCTGAATAGTGATGTTAAGATATTCTCCAAATTCCTAGCTAGAAGGATGGAGAAAGCGCTGTCTTTGGTAATATCACAAGATCAAACTGGATTTATCAAAGACCGACACTTACAGTAGCTTCCAATCTTCAACGCCTGTTTAATGTAATACATTCACCAGCAAAGTCAAACACCCCAGAGATATTATTATCGTTGGATGGAGAAAAAGCATTTGACATGATTGAATGGAACTACCTTTTCACTACATTAGAGAAATTTGGGTTTGGCCCGAACATTTGTGCATAGATCAACCTACTGTATACCAATCCAGAAGGTTCATTTTGTATTAACAACATTTGTTCAGACTACTTTGAAGTAGAACGTGATACCAGACAAGGATGCCCCTTGTCACCACTGCTATCTGCAATCGACATTGAACCACTGGCAGTTCACTGTCGAAATGCTTATCAGATAAAGAGGATTATCAGAGAAGGACTTGAACAGAAAATTTCTCTATATGCAGATGATATAGTACTGTATATATCAGACCCACAAAATACTGAGCTTGCAGTCTTAACAGCACTTACAGAATTTCAAAAGATCTCTGGTCTTTATTAATTTGAATAAAAGTGTGCTCTTTCCAGTGAATTCTCAAGCATACAATATAAGATTGGAGACCTCTCCTTTTATCATTGCTTGCATAGACTTGCATAGATGGTCAACCCTTCATCTCACTCTAGCTGGAAAAATTAACATTGTTAAGATGAATATCCTTCCTAAGCTTCTCTTTTTATTTCAAAACATTCCAATATACATCAATAAATGTATTTTTAAGCAATTAGATTCAACCATAACCTCATTTATTTGGAACTCAAAACATCCATGTATCCAAAGAGTGACCCTACAAAGAGCTAAGGCAGAAGGTGGCATGGCTCTACCTAACTTTCAGTTTTATTACTGAGCAGCAAACATACAAGCTATAAAAACCTGAACACAAATAGATGAACATACACAGACTTGGTCAGCAATAGAAATAAAATCCTGCAGTACTTCTTTATATTCCCTGCTTTGTGCCTCAATAAATGGAAGTTATCGCTAATATACTAATAACCCAATTGTGCTTCACTCACTCAGAATATGGAACCAATGTAAAAAGAATTTTAAGATGGAGAATCTTTTATCTGTGGCACCGCTGCATGAGAACCACCTTTTTCAACCCTCACAAACATATGCAGTTTTTAATACAGTTAAAGTTCCATTACAACGAACTCCCAAACGTTAAAAATATTTCGTTATAACGAAAATTTAGTTGTAATGAGATTCTGTATTTGTTACTATAGTGCTTTCTTTAACTTGCGCCCAGGTGTTTGCCATCATTTCAATAGCTTCTTTTGTGTTAATTTTAATCTCCTCCTGCCTACAAGTTATGCTGACGAGAATTTTTCTCAGCATTTCCTTGCGATAATACACTTTCCCAAAGCGCAATTGCAGCGTCTGTGGAAGAGTGTTTGTCCGTTGCCGGGGCAGGGCAAAAACCGGCTCATAGCGCTACAGTGAAATGACACAGAAGCAAATCATAAAAGATCGGGGTCACACTATAAGTCCCTGTCTTGCACCCCAAAACACAAGGCTGAGTCTCAGTACTTTAGGAAAACCAACTTTATTCAGCTTGAAACAGGAATGGCACACTTATTTATTGTAGCGTGATCTGCCACTCTACTATACACAGACACAGCAGTCAGGCTGCACCTAGGGGGGGGACAACCATGACACTTGTCAGGGGCCCGAGCTAGATAGGGGCCCGCCCTTTTTCGAGTTTTAAAATATACGCACATATTTGAAACATGAAAGGGGCCGGAACTCTGTCAGCTGCCTGGGGCTTCCAAGGTGCGGGCCTGCAGGCTGCATCACCCATTGATATCTTTTCTGTTTGCTTTGGCAGAGAGATGCAGAATATCTTTGAGCCAGCTGTTGCCCCGGCAACAGATAAATAGTCTTCCATAGATGCGGTGATCGGACTTCACGTGTTGTCCAGTTAGGGGAGGTCCCAAGAGAGTTTACAAACCTCACATTTTCTTGAATGAGTGCCACATTAATAGGAATGTTTCTTGAACGAGCATCTCTGAACCACATAAAAATGGCCTTTTCGACGTCTTCAAATGCAGCAGTTCACATATGTTTGCAACCCGAGATTTTTTTTCTTTTTTGCTCGGTCTTTCAAAAAAGTTGATAGTGTCGATGGCGAAATTCCAAACTCACTGGCAACGTCTTTTTTTTTTTTTGCCGCAATCGAGAGCTGCAAACATGTAAAGTTTTTTTTCTAATATGAACTGTTATCGGTTTTTCATGCATGCCGTTTCTATAGGATTGTGACAATGAGTTTCATTCCAAAGGATGTTTTTTAAATGTTGACGAGCAATAAGCAAAAGATATCACTGAAAACCGCAGGAAACAAAAAGGGCAAAAAAAAAAAAACAGTACGAGGAAAGATCAAAGAAAGAAAAAAAATTACAATGTTTCTGTTTAGGGATCATTGTGCACAACTGAGCTGCGGCCACAGAACTAGCTGCTCTACGGATGACTCATTCAGGCATTTCAAGGTCTTTTGGGCAGTTCATTATAATGAAAATATCTGCTGAATGTACTTCGTAGTAACGAGATTTCTATAGACTCGCGTCATATGGGGAAACTGTCGGGACCATAATACTTTGTTGTAATGAAAATTTCGTGGTAAAGATATTCATTATAACAGAATTTTATCTGTATCTGGAAAACATTTGTGATTAAATTGCTTAGAGATCTTTATATAGACAATGTCTTTGCATCCTATGAACAATTACATTCCAAATTAAATTTTTCAGCAACATATTTCTTTTACTATCTTCAAATTAGAAACTTTGTTAAACAGAACCTGTCCGATTTTCCTCATATCGCACCTTCCTCTATGCTGGAAAAAATATTGCTCAGTTTCGAGGACTCAGACAGCATTTCTGCAATATATAAAATTATTTTACAGTCCCTCCCTTTCAAAGATCCAAGAGGACAATGGGAAAAAGACCTCTCACTCAACATATCAGAAAAGGAGTGGAAGGTAGAAATGCAGAGAATTCACTCAAGCTCCATATGTGCAAAGCATACAATTTTTCAACTCAAAATTATATATCGAGCACATCTGTTTCGCTTAAAACTGTCCAAAATGTTTCCAGGGCAAGATCCAACCTGCAAACGCTGTAATCAAGTCCAAGCCTCACTGGATCACATGTTTTGGGCCTACACCAAATAACACCATTCTGGACAAACATTTTTAAATGCCTTTCAAACAGCCTTGGTCTCACAATCGCTCCTGACCCATTAACAGCTGTGTTTGGTGTTCTGCCAGACGGGCTTAAAGTGGAGAAGGACAAACAACTTGTGATTGCCTTCACTACACTATTGGCATTCAGACTTATTTTACTAAACTGGAAGAATCCTAACTCTCCTCTTTTAAGTCAGGGGGTAACTGATGTTTTATACTATTTGAAATTGGAAAAAATCTAATTCTCAGTTAGAGGATCCGTGCAGAACTTTTTCAAAACCTGGCAGGATCTAATCAATAATATTTTAGAATAAGCTCATAAAGCACTGACGAAGTAGATTCTCTTCACATTTCTTTTTCTTCTCCATTTATCTTTATCCGCCTATTTAACTCATCAATTTATTTATTTTTACAAGCTTTAAGTTTTACTCTGTTGGTTGGGGGTTGATTTGTTTTCAATCCTATTTTTTGTGAAAATGTATCTATTTGTATGAAATGATTGCAATAAAATCAATAAAATCAATAAAATATATATATATATATATATATATATATATATATATATGTTGCCTGGCAATAAAGTTCACGATCTAAAGTGATGTCAACCTTAGCCAACAATGTATTTTAAAACTTTACCTCTCTCACTGGCCCCTAAAGCCTTGTAAGTCCTGTCTGATGTAGAAAATAAGCCTCAAATTCCCCCTACCCCCAATCTCTTGGTAACATGATGCCATTAGTCCTCATGAATGTGTATGTCAGGACAGTCATGTGCCTGCATTTGCTTTTCTCCAAACCTTTTTGCTAAACTACTGTTTAAATCAAATGTGTTGGAAAGTAATTGATCAACATTCAGTAAACAGAGATTAGGTTCAAAAATACGGTTTCCTTGCAAAGTCCTTGAAAAATTATTTCTTTCCATAAATGTTGCAATTAATTTAAACATTTTAGTCTGGTTTTTCCAGCAGTGACATCAGTATATCGATCAGTCAAGCATTGTTCTTTTGTGGTTTAACTCCTAATTAGCAAATCATTTTCAAAAGGTACAAAACTGTGATTAGATAGTACTTAATCATACTGTTCTAAAGTTATACATAATGTTCCTTGAGACTCAGTAATATGACTACTGCTATTTTTGCTTTACATGGTAACTTTTAGATGTCTCTTTTGAAATATATTTTCAATTTACTTATATGTAAATGACACTCAGCTATATTTGCTAACTATACTACTTTAACACAAAGAAATTTTGTATGTTTTCTTCTCATACTGGATATAGAAAGCTACACGATGCATGTATTACAATAAAAAAAATCATATTGTTTCTTTTTTGCAGCATAAACAAAAAAGATGTGAAAGCAAACCTGATAAAATTATTTATGAAGCAAACTTAATGCCAGTTTAAACAGTTTTACCAGTAAGTACATTTAGACACAATTAGAGAATATTAGCAGAGCTGTTATTTTCCAATGCACTAGGCTTATTTTCTCTAGGAATATCACTAGTTGCCATTTTCTCTCTCCTTCTTGGTAAATTGTCTGTATTTATTAACTGGAATGTAAGTTACTGTCTATGTGTAAATAATTTGCTACAGTCTGTCCATCTATCACTTTATCGCTGGTGAACTAATGGGGCTAGAACCTTGATCTTCCTCTTAATCAAATGTTTATGTCCTGATATGTTCTTGAAATTTAAAAAATATTAGGTAGCAGCAACCTCATCAAAATGACGTGATCATGTATTTATTATGGCAAAGTGACTGCAAAAGCAAGTGACATAGCAGAAAGAAAAAGAAGAGTAGCAGCATCTGTTAAGCACCAGGCAAATCGCAAAGTCCAGTTACGTGATAGAGAACACGATCGTAGGAAGAAGAAGAAAAAGAGCAGCAACACCTACTGAGCATCAAGTGTAGGAAACAGAACACAAGAACATCAAAGTGAGATAAATTCCTGAAGATCCTCAAATATGTGTTTTCAGAATTTATAATCAAGTGTAATTAGAACATTAGAACAACATAGACGAGAACAGGCCATTCAGTCCAACAAAGCTCGCCAGTCCTATCCACTTATTTCTTCCAAAAAAACATCAAGTTGAGTTTTGAAAGTCCCTAAAGTCTTACGGTCTACCGGTGATATTTTCATAACAAAAATGAGAACTAAAAGTAAAAATATTGTTTTTTGTTTTACAAGAATGAGAACTGAAATTAAGGCACACAGAGAAAAACTAAAACTAAATAAAAATAAAAAATAGTGATAAGTGAACGAACTAAAATGAGAACGAAAATTGAGTAAAAACAAAAAAAAAGCAATAGCATTTTCGTTCAGTCCGGTTCAGTCATGCAGAGGGGTTGTTTGTAGGTCGCCCTGCTGTCTCTCTGTATGTCGCTGATATAATGTTTGCTGATACATTTATTATACACCCTGACATTCCACGCTCTGGCTAATATCTTTAATGAATGTGTGTGACATATGTAGTCATGCTTCATCGGCCATAAACCCGCTGTGAAAAGGCACACAGTACAGTGCCGCATTGTAAGAGGAGCATGTGAGCCCAACAGGTTCTTACTGCTGCTGTTCTTCTATGCAGAGGCTTTAGGTGCCAATAAGTTAGCGATATCAGAAAGTCAAGTGCACTGCAGCGGTCCGTTTATTTTTATTTTTTATTCTGACTGACTGCTAGAATGGAAGATTCAGACTTTTAAAACTAAAGGAAAACAAGATGGACTTTTATAAGAAAGTGACAGAGATTTTCATGGAAAAGGATAGGCTCATGGAATCCATTTACAAATAAAGGTAAGACCATAAACGGTTTTCAATTTTATAAAAAGTGGGATCAGACTAAGAAAAAAAATCCAATAATTAAAAACTAAATTTTGACTTTAAAATATTCTTTAGTTTTTCTTTTTATCCTTTTATTGAACAGTCAGTGTTAAATTGATTAAAGCATCAGAATGAAAAGCTTTTAAAAATAACTAAATATTTCAATTAAGGTCAAAATTGAAATCGGTGTTTTTTGTTCATCACTCTGTAGTTTCATTTGTATTGGATGAGTATTAATTGAGGAATTGCAACGGCAAATTTAGAACACATGAAAGATGAGGAACAAATGCGCTCTCTCCGCTTTCTCTCACCGCTATAAATGTAACGTTCTTTCTTAGCCAAATATGTACCTTACCTATCTGTGTGTAAAGAATGCTGATGAGATATGAAACATTAACAGTAGTCAATGTGCACGCTGCCAATTGAATGGTGAATAAGCTACTTATTTGGGTTCATATATTTGTAAATCTGAGGAGTCAGTGCCTCACCAGCTTCAGTACTGGCAGCAGAAATTGTTAACATACAGTCTGCTAGCGCCAGGACCTTGTCTGTGCTCATGCATTACAGGTGTTAGTCGATCAAGTATTTTTACTGTGTGACTATCTGTGCAACGGATGTCGTTGCAACTTTAAGAAACCTCTCGAAATGCGTGCTTGTTTAAAGTTTCACAATAACGTGCTTGCACAGACTGGTTTCTTGGGTTGAAACATTTGATCTTATTGACTATACTCAGGGCGGCACGGTGGCACTGCTGCCTCGCAGTTAGGAGACCCGGGTTCACTTCCCGGGTCCTCCCTGCGTGGAGTTTGCATGTTCTCCCTGTGTCTGCGTGGGTTTCCTCCGGGCGCTCCGGTTTCCTCCCACAATCCAAAGACATGCAGGTTAGGTGGATTGGCAATTCTAAATTGGCCCTAGTGTGCTTGGTGTGTGGGTGTGTTTGTGTGTGTCCTGCGGTGGGTTGGCACCCTGCCCAGTATTGGTTCCTGTGTTGGCTGGGATTGGCTCCGTGACCATGTATTCGGATTCAGCGGGTTAGAAAATAGATAAATGGATGGACTATACTCATTAGGTCACTTAATCTGTTTGCCCATTGATAGTCAAGTTGTGTTTAATGACTGTGAGTGTATTTTGTTGACTGAAACATAACTTGCATTAAAATATGTGTAGGCTGGCGTTTGTGGTCTTGCAACAGAAGAAAAAAAATAAAATTGTACTAATATTAGACCAGACCTAAATAAAGACCAGAACTAAATAAAATAAAAACTAAAATTTTAAACACAGAACTAAAATAAAAATAAACATTTTTGACTCCACTGAAAACTAGAATGAAATAAAGATAAAAATTCATTTTCTAACATAAAATAAAAACTAAAACTATAATTAATATCAGAA